>NC_071093.1:47051203-47221203 GCF_027358695.1 Spea bombifrons
GTGGCTGCACAACCCTAGATGCCCACCGGGAGAGCGCTGTCGCCCTGCACCGGGCCCTGTCCAACTCCGCTACTGCACCGTAACTCCTGCACACAATCTGTGGGCGCTCTGGGTCTTTACAGTCGTCTGCATGGACCCAGGTTGTGACAGTAATAATAAATATAATAATGGTAATAATACTACTCATAATAAAACAATACTACTACTAATGATAATATAATAATACTAATAATAACTATAATATATATTATAAATCGGTGTGTAATAATAAATATTATAATAGTAATAATACTACTGATAATAACTCACTTGAGTTGCTTCTGCATTGAGAGTTTTGGTGTTTTTGGGGTTTTTTTCTGTGTGCTGCAGCTCGGTTTATTCGGGGGAGGGGTTACTTAGTTCCACCTGTGTGGGTTTTTCTATATAAAGCCCCAACTACCTCACAGAGCTCGCTCACTTGAATTGCTTCTGCATTCAGATAGTCTCTTTCACAAGGTACTGTATTTATACTGCTATATATTTATTGGACTGTTTTTGTTGAACTATAGTTCTGTACTTTTAACTGTTTATTTGTGACGGCTGTTCTTGTTTAACTTGTTTGTAGATTTCTCATTTATTTCATTTTTTCTTATACTTGATTGTGAGTATGGTTATGGGAGTTAGCAAGATTGATGATCTGACTCAGTAATGCACATCTTGCCTGATAGGCTCAGCCGGACCGTTTGCTGTCTCCCGGGTGCTCGGGTCCGGCATGATGCTGACAGAGTGGATGGATTATTGGGAGGGGCTGGGGAAGACCCGGCTGTCATGGTCCATATCGGCACCAAGGACAAAGTCAGCGGAAAATGGAAGGTCCTAAAGAATGATTTCAGGGAATTAGGAGATAAACTGAAGAAAAGGACCTCCAAGGTAGTATTTTCAGAAATATTACCTGTGCCACGCGCAACAGTAGAAAGGCAGCGGGAGATCAGGGAGGTTAATGTTAATAATGAGGAGGAAGAGCTGCTGTTAGAGCAAATTGAGAAAGCTGCACATCTGGGTAACGCGTTAATTATTGGAGATTTTAATTACCCGGATATAAATTGGGATAGAGGGACTGGTAGTTCTGCAAGGGGATTGAGGTTTGTGAATCTGTTACATGACGCCTTCATGTGACAACCGGTACCAGCAGCAACCAGAAAGGATTCTCGTCTGGATCTGGTGATAAACATTCAAGTGGGGGGCACTTGGGTAATAGTGATCACAATATGGGGTCTTTTGAAATAAACTCAAAAAAGAGATTGCCCATGGGGATTACTAAAATATATAATTTTAAGAAGGCCGATTTCAATTAACTCTTCAGGGATAAAAACACTGAGGAGAAATGGAGTTTATTCAAACAAATATTAGCAGGGTGCACTTCTCAGTACGTACCGCTAGGAAATAAATATAAAAGAAACAAATTGAAACCGATGGGGCTTAGTGGGGACATTAAGCAGAAAATGAAAAAGAAAATGGCTTTTACAGCATTTAAATCGGACGAATCAGAGGCATCCTATATAAGATATAAGGAAGCCAATAAAGCATGCAAAAAGCTGATTGGATGGGCTAAACTAGAACAAGAGAGAGCGATAGCCAAAGAGAGCAAAACTAACCCCAAAAATTCTTTAAATACATAAATTCTAAAAAAACAAAAAATGAGAACGTAGGTTCATTAAAAACAGAGAGGGGAGGGTTGGTCAAGGAGGACCAGGAAAAAGCAGAAACTTTAAATGACTATTTTTCCTCAGTATAAAGGAGGAATCTATGGCAACGGATATACATAGGACCACTGAGAAAAATTACACTCAGACTGTGATTGGACGGCTCGGGACGGGCGCTGCAGCAACTAACGAAAGTTAATAACAACGCTCCGGGGCCTGGCGGTTTTCACCCACGAGTACGAGGAGCTGAGTCAGGAATAAGTGAACCTCGGTCTCTAATCTTCCGGGATTCTTTTCTTTCAGGAATTGTACCGGAGGATTGGAGGAAGGCAGATGTGGTTCCTATATTCAAAAAGGGTTCAAACTCTGTGCCTGGAAATTATAGACCTGTGAGCTTAACTTCTGTGCTGATTTCTGCTAATAATACCGTTCTTCCCAATGAATTCCTGAATATTATCCCTAAACAGCCCTTCAAATACTTTCCCAGCCACGGAAGTTAAGCTATAAAACATAGGTCCTGTCAAACTAATTGAATTGCATTCTACCAAGAAGTAAGTAGAAGCGTAGATCAGGGGGTCGCGGTGGACGGAATCTACTTGGATTTTACCGACACGTTTGACTCGGTTCCACACAATACTACTAATAATAAATCTAATACATATTATAAATCAGTGTGTAATAAATATTATAATAGTAATAATACGACTGATAATAAAACATTACTACTACTAATAATAACTATAATACATATTATAAATCAGTGTGTAATAAATATTCTAATAGTAATAATACGACTGATAATAAAACAATACTACTACTAATAATAATAACTATAATACATATTATAAATCAGCGTGTAGTAAATATTATAATAGTAATAATACGACTGATAATAAAACAATACTACTACTAATAATAACTTTAATACATATTATAAATCAGTGTGTAATAAATATTATAATAGTAATAATATGACTGATAATAAAACAATACTACTACTAATAATAATAACTATAATACATATTATAAATCAGTGTGTAATAAATATTATAATAGTAATAATACGACTGATAATAAAACAATACTACTACTAATAATAATAACTATAATACATATTATAAATCAGTGTGTAATAAATATTCTAATAGTAATAATACGACTGATAATAAAACAATACTACTACTAATAATAACTATAATACATATAAATCAGTGTGTAATAAATATTCTAATAGTAATAATACGACTGATAATAAAACAATACTACTACTAATAATAATAACTATAATACATATTATAAATCAGTGTGTAATAAATATTATAATGGTAATAATACGACTGATAATAAAACAATACTACTACTAATAATAACTATAATACATATTATAAATCAGTGTGTAATAAATATTATAATAGTAATAATACGACTGATAATAAAACAATACTACTACTAATAATAATAACTATAATACATATTATAAATCAGTGTGTAATAAATATTATAATAGTAATAATACTACTGAAAATAAAACAATACTACTACTAATAATAATAACTATAATACATATTATAAATCAGCGTGTAATAATAAACATAATAAAGGTAATAATACTAATGATAATAAAACAATACTAATGATGATTATATATCAATGGGTAATAATAATACACTGCACCCCACCCGGGGCAGACCCCCACCAGTAACTCACCACTCCTTGGCTGATGTGTTTTGCGCTGGGACTGCACCCGGTTAGGGCGAGACTCCCCCAGAGCATCCAGACCTTCAGCAACATCTGCGCTCCCTGCTGCACCTGAACAATCTCTCTCCCTCGCTCTCTCTCTATTTCAGTGTATCTCTCTCCCCCTCTCTCTCTCTCTCTCTGTCTCCCTCGCTCTCTCTATCTCAGTGTCTCTCTCTCTCTCCCTCACTCTCTCTATCTCAGTGTCTCTCTCTGTCTCCCTCCCTCGCTCTCTCTATCTCATTGTCTCTCTCAGTCTCTCTCCCTCGCTCTCTCTATCTCAGTGTCTCTCTCTCTCTCTCCCTCACTCTCTCTATCTCAGTGTCTCTCTCTGTCTCTCTCCCTCACTCTCTCTCTCCCTCTCTCACACACTCACTCTCTCTTTCAGGCTGCTGGTCCAGCCACTGCCTGTATCTTCTTTCCGTCTCTCCGCGAGACCCCACCCTGGCTCTGTTATCTCACCTCCCCCCAGCAGTCACCCCCGGGGCTGCGCTTTCATGCTAGTGCCGGGTGGCTTTCGGGCTTCTGGGGTACCTGGTTCTGAGGTCCTGTCTAATCAGGGCTTCTCAGGATGTTGTGTGGGGGTTCTGTTAGTTTGTGCACAGAAACCCCATTTCTGTAACCCTTATCTGGCTGTCCCTGTGTGAAGGAATATTACTACCCCTGCCACCCCTTCCGCCACCCCCTGCTGCCCCTTCCACCTTGTTTGCACCAGCATGTACAATATGTAGGAATGGGGGGTAGTGGCGTTCCGAGGCAGAGACCGGGAGATAAAGCCAGCGAGGGGCAGATAGTGAGGGCGATGGTGGATCCCCCTGCTGCCCATCCCCCACCGCGATCCGCTTTATCATCCGTTATTGATCTGTGTGCCGGGCCCCCGGGGACCGTTAGCCCTGAATAGAGTGCGCGTGGACCTCTAGGAGACATCCTGTTGGCCATTAATAATGCGATGAGTGACCAGGCTCTGGCTCCAGTGAGTGTCCACTCAGTGCCCCTCACCCCACTCCACTGCATGGATCCCTGTCAGTGGGATTTAACTCTTTATAGCTGGTTTCCTTCGTGCCGTCACCCCAACAGTCTGTAGTTCGACCTCCCCAACTCTGCCCACTTCCAGTTAGAGGTGTGTGGCCCTTACCCTCCGTGGCCCTGAGATTTTAGTGACTGTGTTGTAACAGCGCTACGGAATCTGCTGGCGCTATATGCAAAAACATGTAAGATGAGGAGGGAGCGTCTGCCGTCACCGCTCCCCACCCTCGACTTTTCTCTTCTCACAAATATTGCATTATCTGATTTCAAAACCCCAATAAACGTCTTTCCGTTACCAAACTGTGAGCTGTGGTGGGTGCGGCCGGCAGGTGCATGCGGGGTGCGGGTGCTGGTGGGGGGGTGCGGGGCAGCCGGGGGAAGTGCAGGTGTGGGGGTGTGTGGCCGGTAGGTGCATGCAGGGTGCGGGTGCAGACGGGGGAAGTGCGGGTGCAGCCGGGGGGGTTGGGGTATGGCTGCAGGCAGGGGGGGTGCAGTTTTCATCCCTAATCATGGAGGGAGCATCAGGGCGATAAGCTGCGCAGAGCCTGGGAACTGCCCACGCAGGGGCAAAGGTTGGGCGGCTCATTCATGTCCAGGGGCACCTCTAGGACCATAAATGAACTGGCGTTCAGACACCGCTAGAACAAGTGGATAATATAGGGGTCTAATGATCAAAGCCATGATGTCACAGAGGCCTCTTTGTAGCGAGATAATTGGGGTCACACATCAAACAGCCCCTCGCCCGAGCAATTAACCCCAGTGCCTCGCTTCCTACCCGCAACGCAGGAGGAAAGGGGTTAAGAGTGAATACCAGAGCCGGATAGTGTGCCTGCGCGTCCCGGCACTGCTGGTCGGCCCCAGGCGGCACATCTAGTCTGTAAACATTGAAACCTTAATCAGTAATGGATTAGATTCTACCACTTCTGCTGGGAGGCTGTTGCACTTATCTACCACCCTCTCAGACTAGGAGGTAGTCGGAAGCTGTTATAGAGTAACGCAGAGTATCGCCCCACAGGACGTGGCAGAGGAGACGGATATGGAGGCCGCGGAGCTCCGACTCTAACAGCGAACAATGGAGTCTGAAATTAGTAACACTTCCTATCTGTGGGGGGCAGATAGCTGCAGTGGGGGAGGGGTGACAGAGTGGGGGCCATAAGTCTCACAGACAGGCTTCTGTGGGCCACACAAAAAATGGGAGCCCAGGGGTCCCACAGGTGTCACCTGTACGTCCCCCACACTGTAGCCCCAATTCCCGCCCCGCTGCCTGAACTGCCTTGCCCCGTTTATCGGGCCCCTTACACACTCGGCCTGGGAGCCCCCGCCGCACGGTACGCAGATTTATTGAGCGCAAATGAATCAACCGATTAGGAAGATGCAGAGAGGTGCATGCTGGGAAAAGTGCAAGAAACAGGCCACGTGAATGAAGCCTCCAGAAACCCACCGAGCCGTTAACACAACGCACAGAACATCCCCTTCCTCTCTATCGATTGGCTGATCTCATGATCATTACCTTTCTCTCTATCGATTGGTTGATCCTCTGATCATTACCTTTCTCTCTATCGATTGGTTGATCCTCTGGTGATTGGACCAGTAAGGCTGTTAGCACCAGTTACTCATGGCCAGTGGCCTGAT
This sequence comes from Spea bombifrons, assembly GCF_027358695.1. Taxonomy (NCBI): domain Eukaryota; kingdom Metazoa; phylum Chordata; class Amphibia; order Anura; family Pelobatidae; genus Spea; species Spea bombifrons. The sequence goes on from NC_071093.1 coordinate 47,057,281, forward strand.
GGGGGACATTAAAGCACCTGGGCAGGAAACTCCAACAATTCACACGGGCCTCGTCCCAGAGTCAGAGACGCTCAGAAGCCACGGGGGTCTCGTCACCATCCTCGTCATACGCCTGAGCTCGCCACTGGCTGTCTCTGGTGGTGAATGTGGCAGGTGCTGGTGGCGGAGCCTTCTGCTCGGGGAAGGAGTCACCAAGTCCTGGCCACCCCCGAGCCGGCCGACCTCCAAACCTTCAAAATATTCAAGGAGCAAAATAAAGGCCGTAAAGAGTAATAACCTGCGACACGTGGGCTCCGGGGGCCGATCGGTTACACCAAAGATTTCACAGAACGGAAAGAGGAAGTGGTCAGGGTGAAGAAAACAGGAAGGAATGATGGAGAAATGAAAGAGATAGAGAAACGACAGGTAGTGATCCGTAATAGCAGCAGAAAGAGGCAACGCCAGTGATGAGAGCAGGAAAAAAGGAGGGAAAAAACGCTTCAAATCCGTAAACGAGAAAAGTAAAGCAGAACACGGATCGCTTCGATGTAGAGTATGAGAAAGGCCTCGCCGACGGCCTCAACAGTTATTTCTGTTCAGTTCTTACTGATAAAAATGAAATAAAGAGACCTCATGAGTTTATCGAGGAGGAGGTCCTACTTCAGCCGTCTAAAAAGAAATATCAGGAATTATTACCTTACTGGGTGGGCAGTGGATGCACGGAGTAGCTCCCAGCAGAGGTGGTAGAGCTTAGTACAGCGGAGGAGTTAAACATACATGGGGTCGGCATACGGCTCTCCTAGATATAAGATAAGGCCGGACAATAAGGAAAGGATTCCGGGGTCGGGGCAGGGCCGGACTGGCCCACCGGGATACCGGGAAATTTCCCGGTGGGCTGGTCGCGGGAGATAAACCTTCGAAACAGCCGCTGAGGGGCTGCGATCGGTATGGAAAGCGGCACCCGGGATGAAGAGCTGAGGCACGGCCATTGGGCGGCGCGGTGCGCCAACACCGGCCCCTTCATGAATGCCGGCCTCCACCCGCTGCCCTCACCAGGCAGACACCAGAAGCAGCGGTAAATCGGGGGGGGGGGGTTATATGGGGGCTTAAGGCTTTTCTGAAGGCAGAGTGCCCCATGATATGCCTTTTAACCCCCTTTATGCCACTCTGCCTCCAGAAATGCCTTATACCCCTATATAGGGGGTTAAAAGGCATATCATGGGGCAGAGTGGCAAGCCTGGGGGCAGATGTGCATAACTGGGGGGGGCAGGTTGGCAAATAAAAGGGAATAAAAACCTAAAATGTCTCAATCACAGCTTTTCTTAAATATGAAAAAATAAAGAAATAAAAGTTTCTTACAGGAAGATGGTGAAGAATAATGCGATCTCTGAATAAAATGGAGCTTTTTCATCTAAAAATGTTTGCGGTCGGAAATGTTTTGATTCCGTTATATTTAATGCATTTCATTTATTAGGGCCTTTTAACACTTTGCTTTCTGGCATTTTCATACAAATAATGTGATAAAAGAATGTTTTATAGTTATTTGTGTGGTAAATCGTGTGACTCGGGTGTGTATAAGGGGTGCGTGTGGGTATAAGAGCGCGACCGCCAGATAAACTATACGGGGCCGCTCTCCAAATGTTTCCAGGCCGGCCCTGGCGGACGGGGCGGCTGAAAGGTCCCGATCTGCTGACACATTCTGTGTTTCTGTGTTATACACAATTCTCCCAAACTACCCCCTGGCAAAAAACTGCCCCTTTGTCTTAATATTGCCCCTTCCCTCAGCTCAGACACGGGAGTCGGACATGGGAGTCGGACACGGGAGTCGGACACGGGAGTCGGGCACGGGAGTCGGACACGGGAGTCAGACACGGGAGTCAGGCACGGGAGTCGGACACGGGAGTCAGACACGGGAGTCGGACACGGGAGTCAGGCACGGGAGTCGGACACGGGAGTCAGACACGGGAGTCGGACACGGGAGTCAGGCACGGGAGTCGGACACGGGAGTCAGACACGGGAGTCAGACACGGGAGTCAGGCACGTTGAGATAGAAGAATGCTCTTTATTGCCCGTCACAGTCAGTGCTTCTGGCCGCTCGGCTCGTAGCCCTGGGGCAGGGGGTTGGCGTGAGGATTGTGAAACAGACTGTGATTCCCATCACCCCACGGGAACCGCTGTAATAGAGAGAGAACACGTGTTATACAGAGAGAGCCTGTCCCATACACTGACTGCGTGTTATACAGAGAGCCTGTCCCATACACTGACTGCGTGTAATATAGAGAGACTGTCCCATGCACTGACTGCGTGTTATACAGAGAGCCTGTCCCATGCACTGACTGCGTGTTATACAGAGAGCCTGTCCCATACACTGACTGCGTGTTATACAGAGAGCCTGTCCCATGCACTGACTGCGTGTTATACAGAGAGCCTGTCCCATACACTGACTGCGTGTTATACAGAGAGCCTGTCCCATACACTGACTGCATGTTATACAGAGAGACCTCGTCCCATACACTGACTGCGTGTTATACAGAGAGCCTGTCCCATACACTGACTGCGTGTAATATAGAGAGACTGTCCCATGCACTGACTGCATGTTATACAGAGAGCCTGTCCCATGCACTGACTGCGTGTTATACAGAGAGCCTGTCCCATACACTGACTGCGTGTTATACAGAGAGCCTGTCCCATACACTGACTGCGTGTTATACAGAGAGCCTGTCCCATACACTGACTGCATGTTATACAGAGAGACCTCGTCCCATACACTGACTGCGTGTTATACAGAGAGACCTCGTCCCATACACTGACTGCGTGTTATACAGAGAGCCTGTCCCATACACTGACTGTGTGTTATACAGAGAGACCTCGTCCCATACACTGACTGCGTGTTATACAGAGAGCCTGTCCCATACACCGACTGCGTGTTATACGAGGTATAGGGAAGAGCCTGTCCCATACACTGACTGCGTGTTATACAGAGAGCCTGTCCCATACACTGACTGCGTGTTATACGAGGTATAGGGAAGAGCCTGTCCCATACACTGACTGCGTGTTATACAGGGTATAGGGAAGAGCCTGTCCCATACACTGACTGCGTGTTATACAGAGAGCCTGTCCCATACACTGACTACGTGTTATACGAGGTATAGGGAAGAGCCTGTCCCATACACTGACTGCGTGTTATACGGGGGGCTCTTTATACAGAGGTAGATAGGGGGAGCACCTTGGTGCGGATGCGCAGGTGATCGTAGGCGATGAACTCCGGAGCCTCTTGCGGATGATTCTGCTTCTGGAGCCAAGCGTTCAGCATGCAGACGGCGACGGCCGGGATCGCCACCACGAACGCCAGGATCTTCCAGGTGCGCGCTGCCAGAGAGACGTCACGGATCACGCGTGTGCCATGTTAGGGGAAGGTGGGTGACGGGGAGGGGTGTTAGAGGCTCACGGGGGGTAAGGCTGGGGGTTACAGAGTTGGAGTGAGGGTTGGGTGGAGGGCCCTGGCCGGTAATGAAGGGTCTTCTTCATGCCACTCACCACCGGCTCCGTGACTCTGTCCGTGGGACCCGCTCGCCATGTGTCTCCTGATCATTAGGCCTGACAGCCGGACCCCCGGGGCAGCCATGCCGGACCCTGAAACCGATGCTGTGTAGTCTCTTGGGGTGCTCGTGTCGGACTTTGAAGGTCACCTGAGATTGCTGTGACACGTGATCCCGGGCGGCCAATCATGCGAGCTGGCCCCGTGTCAGGTCCACGGATGGATCTGGGAGAGATCCAGGACACGACTTATTTATATCCGAGGCGGTTTGAGCCAAATCCAGGCCCATCGACACGGAGCAGCTGGACCGTTATTCATGCTATTCAGTGGGGCAGCGTCACGATATGTCATACGTGTCCCAGCACTCCCCTCCTTCATACTACATACACTCCCCTCCTTCATACTACATACTACATACTACATACGCTCCCCTCCTTCATACTACATACTACTTCATACTACATACACTCCCCTCCTTCATACTACATACTACATACGCTCCCCTCCTTCATACTACATACTACTTACACTCCCCTCCTTCATACTACATACACTCCCCTCCTTCATACGCTCCCCTCCTTCATACTACATACTACATACGCTCCCCTCCCTCATACAACATACAAACAACAACGAGGACCATTCCGCCCATTTTTCCTGATTCCCTGACTGTATTAGCCTCAACCACTTCTGCTAGGTCACTGTTCCATTTATCTACTACTCTCAGTGTCTGACCGTCTAGTGTTAGATTCCGGTCTCATTTCTCCTCCTTTGAAATAAATTCCCTCCTGTCCTAAATAACGTTATGTATATAAATGTCTCTCCTCCCCCCCCTCGTCTCTCTCTTCTCTCCCCAAAGCGAGACTTATTGAGACCCCTTCGTCTCTCACCGCTCTCTCCTTTCCACCCCCCTCTTTCTCTTCTCTCCCCCAAGCCGGACATCTTGAGACCCCCCCCCCTCAGTCTCTCCTGATTATGTTTATTCTGTAATAAACCGGGGCACAGCAGCGAGACATAAGCCTCGCACTCCCACTGCGGGACTTCAGTCAGGGTAAGTTAACTCCAAATGGGGGGGGGGGTTCGATAGTGAGAAGGGGGATAGTAAAAATATTGAAATAAATAAAGAGTGAGAATGAATTAATGTGTGGATGAATTGTGTGTGAATGAGAGAGTGAATGAATGCATGGTGTATATGTAATGGTGAATATGTGTATATGATTGGTGTGACTGAACGAGAGAATGAATGATTGTGTGAATGAAAGAGTGAATGAGGGACTCCATTTATTTTCATCATACATTGATATCATTTCAGTGCAAACGCAGCCCTCTAACCCACTTCTCCCCCCCTTATCACAGCAATACGGCCCCCGGGCACTTTCTCCAGGAGCGTGGACTTTTCCCAACGTTACAAAAAAAAAAACATTTTGAAAATATTTCTATCCAATTTCCTGGAGATTAACTCTTCACTTGCCAGGAGGAAAAACTCCCACTGAAGGTAACGTTAGACCAAAGTTTGCGCTCCCCGGGGGTCGGAGAGCGAGAGACGGAAATGCCGGTCCTCAGGCCGAGGTGGTAAGAAGCCCTAAGTGCTCCTCAGGATGCCACACTCACCACTCCCCCCCCCCCACATTAAGCAATTAAAACAAGCACAACGTATTTCTGTGGCTTTTGGTTTATTGATGTTTTCACAGCACACCCTTTCCTTCCCATATATATATACATCCAAACCCCGCACCGACACGCTCCGCAGCACAAGGGTTAAGGGTCACACGTAAAGGTCAGCATTTCCCAGCACAACCTGTAGGGGGAGACAGAGAGGAATCAGCCCCACACACCGGTTTATTACCCTCTGCCACCACATCCAGCTGCCCTCAGCCTAATCCCGACTACTCTACTCAGTGCAGCTCATTACCTCTCAGCTCCTTTCACCCAAACCCTCTTTGTGCCTCTCCCCATCCTCCTTGAACCCTCTCTGCCCCGTCTCACCTCTGTAGCCATTGCCATAGAAGCCATTCAGACCATGCGCAGACTCCTCAGGAGCTGTAAGAACAGAGACAATAAGCCCTTTGCTGCCGTGCCATAGACTAAGATGACTGGGGACACATACGGCCACTGGGGTATCTAGAGTAACAGGTTCATTGACTGGATCCATTCCGTGTTCCCTTTATGTACGCTCTCGCATTCCCTTGTTATTTCTGAGTTTTACACCAGACTGGATGGTAAACATCGGGCAAAATCTTCAAAGTGTGCTTCATTTCTGGGCCGCCTGGCTGGAAATGGCCCCCGGGGCTGAATGTTGCCGGCTCTGCTCTGCCACATGCCCCCCTCAGGGTATTATACTGGGAGCAATGGTTAATGCGCTCGTATAATGGAAGGGCCGCTTACCGTAAGGCCAGGAGCCTTGTCTGTTTCCCAGCTGCTGGTATCCGTCTGCAAAATGAAACGGACTCAATTATTCAGAGAAAGCTGGGAGTGCTCAGGGGCACTGAGAGGGCCAGCGAGAGAGTGCGGAGCAGTGTGGTTGGGTGTTGGAGCAGTGTAAGCGCGCTGGGAGGGGGAGGGGAGCAGTGTAAGCGCGCTGGGAGGGGGAGGGGAGCAGTGTAAGCACGCTGGGAGGGGAGCAGTGTAAGCGTGCTGGGAGGGGAGCAGTGTAAGCGTGCTGGGAGGGGAGCAGTGTAAGTGCGCTGGGAGGGGGAGCAGTGTACGCACGCTGGGAGGGAAGCAGTGTACGCGTGGTGGGAGGGGGAGGGAAGCAGTGTACGCGTGGTGGGAGGGGGAGCGGAGCAGTGTAAGCGCGCTGGGAGGGGAGAGGGGAGCAGTGTAAGCGCGCTGGGAGGGGGGAGGGGAGCAGTGTAAGCGCGCTGGGAGGGGGCAGGGGAGCAGTGTAAGCGCGCTGGGAGGGGGAGGGGAGCAGTGTAAGCACGCTGGGAGGGGGAGGGGAGCAGTGTAAGCGCGCTGGGAGGGGGAGGGGAGCAGTGTAAGCGCGCTGGGAGGGGGAGGGGAGCAGTGTACGCGCGCTGGGAGGGGGAACGGAGCAGTGTACGCACGCTGGGAGGGGGAGGGGAGCAGTGTAAGCGCGCTGGGAGGGGAGCAGTGTAAGCGCGCTGGGAGGGGAGCAGTGTAAGCGTGCTGGGAGGGGAGCAGTGTAAGCGCGCTGGGAGGGGGAGGGGAGCAGTGTAAGCGCGCTGGGAGGGGGAGGGGAGCAGTGTACGCGCGCTGGGAGGGGGAACGGAGCAGTGTACGCACGCTGGGAGGGGAGCAGTGTAAGCGCGCTGGGAGGGGAGCAGTGTAAGCGTGCTGGGAGGGGAGCAGTGTAAGCGTGCTGGGAGGGGAGCAGTGTAAGCGCGCTGGGAGGGGAGCAGTGTAAACGCGCTGGGAGGGGGAGCAGTGTAAGTGCGCTGGGAGGGGGAGGGGAGCAGTGTAAGTGCGCTGGGAGGGGAGCAGTGTAAGTGCACTGGGAGGGGGAGGGGAGCAGTGTACGCGTGCTGGGAGGGGTAGCGGAGCAGTGTAAGCGTGCTGGGCGGGGGAGGGGAGCAGTGTAAAGCCGTGGAAGGAAAAAGCTGCAGAATAGCTTCTTTCTGTAAAATGTAGCGCCGTGACCAGGGAACGCCTCGCCCCTTTTGAATACAGAACATAAAATCTGAAATCTAAATATTGTGGCCCCAGAAATAGTTTGCACAGATTCAGGGGCAATAGGTACAGAAGATACCCCCAAGCTTCAGGGTCCTCCCAGTGCAGCCCCGCTCTAAGCCCTCCTTTAATCCCATTGTTTCCTAATCTCACCCCAAACAGGAGGCTTTTGTGCCTTGTGGCAGTTCAGAGCCCCCGTCTGTCCCCCAGGTTTGGGACACCCTGACTGTACCTTTGTAGGCTTTGGTTTTCGGGGTTCTGGGCGAAGCGGTCGTGATCGGGGGAGCCGTGCCCCCCACTGCCACACTTTCAGTTCCTGAAGAATCCAAGAATATATAGATATACACGCGTGTGTCTGTGTGCGTCTACACACGGGTTTGTGGACACAGGGGGAGCACACACAGGGTCTGAGGTCAGTTGTGGGGTCTCATGGAACAGGGTCCCTGACACGCTTACATGTTAGTGCTGCGTGAGGATGTTAGACGGGAGGACGCTCAGCATACGTGTGTCAGAGATAGCGTGTGGATGACAACATGAACAGAACATGCCAGAAACATACATGACAAACATGCATGCAACATGAACACAATATACATTTCTAGAGTGCAGGCATGACATGCCCTGCTACACGTGTGACACGCTAATCACATACCTTCTACAGGAGCAGATGGGCTGATCTCCTCTGTGAAAAGAAAAGTTGGATGAGAGATGAATAGAGAGAAATGGAGATAGAAACAAACAGACAGTGAAGTGAGAGACAGGCGAGCAGGCAGAGTGTGCGACAAGCAAGCAGGGAGAGTGAGCGGCAAGCAAGCAGTGAGAGTGAGCGACAAGCAAGCAGTGAGAGTGAGAGACAGGCGAGCAGGGAGAGTGAGCGACAAGCGAGCAGGGGGAGTGAGAGACAGGCGAGCAGGGAGAGTGAGCGACAAGCAAGCAGGGGGAGTGAGAGACAAGCGAGCAGGGGGAGTGAGCGACAAGCAAGCAGGGGGAGTGAGAGACAAGCAAGCAGGGGGAGTGAGAGACAAGCAAGCAGGGGGAGTGAGAGACAAGCAAGCAGGGGGAGTGAGAGACAAGCAAGCAGGGGGAGTGAGAGACAGGCGAGCGGAGAGTGAGCCGCAGGCAGGCAGAGTATGGAGGAGATTCAGCATTTCCGTTACCCTCCATGGCGTTTGGCGAGAGCGGCTCCCCTCCGTACGGGATCTGAGAGGCGGCAGCTGTAATGAAGAGACGTTTGCGTTATTTACAAAAATCTTCCTCCGTCTGAGAACATCCCCCGCATGATGACGAGGCCTCATCGGTCTCTGTTCACATTTCACTCTGTGACATCACCGCTCCAAGGCCTTCGTTTAGAGGGTTCGTGATGATATTAACTACCCCTTGTTACCCCACAGAACACTTTTCCTTTGGTAAATATGATGTCACCTGCTTCTGGATTCGCCTATGGAAAATATACAGCCCCCCCCACACTTTATACCGCCATCTGCTGGCAGTTTGTATCCTGCATGTACCCCACGGAAGCTCCCGGTCGGAGAGCGCGGGGCTCACCGTATTTTGCGGCGGCGGGGTCAGGGAACGCTGCCTGAGGATTGTAGGGAAGCTGAGATCCTCCTGCGGACAACACAAAGATTGGAGAGAGTGAGTGAGAGAGTGAGTGAGCGAGTGAGAGAGAGAGCGAGGGAGTGAGTGAGTGAGAGAGTGAGCGAGGGAGCGAGTGAGAGAGAGAGCGAGGGAGTGAGTGAGTGAGAGAGCGAGCGAGGGAGTGAGTGAGTGAGAGAGCGAGCGAGCGAGTGAGAGAGCAAGTGGGGCAGATCGGGAATCTCCAGGGGAGGAAACAGCAAAAGAGGGACTGAGCCTCGCTACCCACCTGCCTTCACAGATTTGGGGTCGTATCCAAGACTGTCCGCCGGAGGAGACTGAGATTTGTATGGAAACTGCCCCAGGGCACCTACCGGAGGCAGAACAAATGTTAATATTGAATACAGAGGCTGGGTAAGAGTGCACACTCAGAAAGGGGGACACTCACCTCGTTTGGAGTTTTCACCAGTTGGCCCTTGATAGGCTCCGAATGCAGACTTCACACCTAAAGAAAAAGCACAACTCACATTACTGCAAGTCAGCAGACGCTACGTATCCTACACTAACACAGCATGGTGCCAGGTACACACACCTAGTGACACACACTGCCAGGTACACACACCTAGTGACACACACTGCCAGGTACACACACACTGCCAGGTACACACACCTAGTGACACACACTGCCAGGTACACACACACCTAGTGACACACACTGCCAGGTACACACACCTAGTGACACACACTGCCAGGTACACACACCTAGTGACACACACTGCCAGGTACACACACCTAGTGACACACACTGCCAGGTACACACACACTGCCAGGTACACACACTACCTGATACACACACACTGCCAGGTACACACACTGCCAGGTACACACACACCTAGTGACACACACTGCCAGGTACACACACCTAGTGACACACACTGCCTGGTACACACACACTGCCAGGTACACACACCTAGTGACACACACTGCCTGGTACACACACTGCCAGGTACACACACTGCCAGGTACACACACCTAGTGACACACACTGCCAGGTACACACACCTAGTGACACACACTGCCAGGTACACACACCTAGTGACACACACTGCCAGGTACACACACACCTAGTGACACACACTGCCAGGTACACACACCTAGTGACACACACTGCCAGGTACACACACCTAGTGACACACACTGCCAGGTACACACACACTGCCAGGTACACACGCCTAGTGACACACACTGCCAGGTACACACACCTAGTGACACACACTGCCAGGTACACACACACTGCCAGGTACACACACCTAGTGACACACACTGCCAGGTACACACACACCTAGTGACACACACTGCCAGGTACACACACACCTAGTGACACACACTGCCAGGTACACACACCTAGTGACACACACTGCCAGGTACACACACCTAGTGACACACACTGCCAGGTACACACACCTAGTGACACACACTGCCAGGTACACACACACTGCCAGGTACACACACTACCTGATACACACACACTGCCAGGTACACACACTGCCAGGTACACACACACCTAGTGACACACACTGCCAGGTACACACACCTAGTGACACACACTGCCTGGTACACACACACTGCCAGGTACACACACTGCCAGGTACACACACCTAGTGACACACACTGCCTGGTACACACACTGCCAGGTACACACACTGCCAGGTACACACACCTAGTGACACACACTGCCAGGTACACACACCTAGTGACACACACTGCCAGGTACACACACCTAGTGACACACACTGCCAGGTACACACACACCTAGTGACACACACTGCCAGGTACACACACCTAGTGACACACACTGCCAGGTACACACACCTAGTGACACACACTGCCAGGTACACACGCCTAGTGACACACACTGCCAGGTACACACACCTAGTGACACACACTGCCAGGTACACACACACTGCCAGGTACACACACCTAGTGACACACAGTGCCAGGTACACACACCTAGTGACACACACTGCCAGGTACACACACACCTAGTGACACACACTGCCAGGTACACACACACTGCCAGGTACACACGCCTAGTGACACACACTGCCAGGTACACACACCTAGTGACACACACTGCCAGGTACACACACCTAGTGACACACACTGCCAGGTACACACACACTGCCAGGTACACACACCTAGTGACACACACTGCCAGGTACACACACCTAGTGACACACACTGCCAGGTACACACACTGCCAGGTACACACACCTAGTGACACACACTGCCTGGTACACACACACTGCCAGGTACACACAAAGAAGTTGTTTGGGAGCAATGATGGCACAGAAAAGCTGTTTTGGGGCAAAGATGGCATAGGCCAGCTGTTTGGGGCACTTACAAGCTGGGGCAAAGATGGCACAGGCAGGCTGTTTGGGGCAAAGGTGGCACTGTGGAACATGTTGCTTGGTGAAGTTGAGGGGCCCAGGGGCAATTTTCACACCAGGGCCCTGTGGTTTCTAGATATGCCCCTAATAGGAAAAGAGAAGCTCTCTCTGGCAGCACTTATCACACTCCAGCAATGGTGCCTTCCTGCGTTATTGCAAATACTAGTGTAGAAGAGGGGCCACACGCACAAAGTGTCCTCATCTGGGCCAAGCAAAACAACCACTGTGCTCCTGTTGTGTAGGACAAGGCAATAAATACCCCGTTTCCCACAGGTAATCTGCCCCTGCAAGCGGGAGAATCAGAGAAAGGGAAATTTGGGTGACACATACAGATTTCTTACCTGCTTTATACGGCTTTGTTCCAAGACCTGAGGGGAACAAATACAATCAGTGTCAGTGTGTGTGTGTGTGTGTGTGTGTATAGCGGGATATTTTCTGCATTTGCTGTGTGTGTATAGCGGGGATAATCCCTGCACTCGTTGTGTATGTATAGCGGGATAATGCCAGTAGTCTGTGTGTGTATAGCGGGATATTCCCTCCACTCGCTGTGTGTGTATAGTGGGATATTCCCTGTAGTCGCTGTGTGTGTATAGCGGGATATTCCCAGCAGTCGCTGTGTATGTATAGCAGGATATTCCTTGCAGTCGCTGTGTGTGTATAGCGGGATATTCCTTGCAGTCACTGTGTGTGTATAGCGGGATATTCCTTGCAGTCGCTGTGTGTGTATAGCAGGATATTCCCTGCAGTCACTGTGTATGTATAGCAGGATATTCCCTGCAGTCTCTGTGTGTGTATAGCGGGATATTCCCAGCAGTCGCTGTGTATGTATAGCAGGATATTCCTTGCAGTCGCTGTGTGTGTATAGCGGGATATTCCTTGCAGTCGCTGTGTGTGTATAGCGGGATATTCCTTGCAGTCTCTGTGTGTGTATAGCAGGATATTCCCTGCAGTCTCTGTGTGTGTATAGCGGGATATTCCCAGCAGTCACTGTGTATGTATAGCAGGATATTCCTTGCAGTCGCTGTTTATGTATAGCGGGATATTCCTTGCAGTCTCTGTGTGTGTATAGCGGGATATTCCCTGCAGTCTCTGTGTGTGTATAGCAGGATATTCCTTGCAGTCGCTGTGTGTGTATAGCGGGATATTCCTTGCAGTCTCTGTGTGTGTATAGCGGGATATTCCTTGCAGTCTCTGTGTGTGTATAGCAGGATATTCCTTGCAGTCACTTTGTATGTATAGCGGGATATTCCTTGCAGTCACTTTGTATGTATAGCGGGATATTCCCTGCAGTCTCTGTGTGTGTATAGCGGGATATTCCTTGCAGTCGCTGTGTGTGTATAGCGGGATATTCCCTGCAGTCACTTTGTGTGTATAGCGGGATTTTCCCAGCAGTCTCTGTGTGTGTATAGCAGGATATTCCTTGCAGTCACTTTGTATGTATAGCGGGATATTCCTTGCAGTCACTTTGTATGTATAGCGGGATATTCCCTGCAGTCTCTGTGTGTGTATAGCGGGATATTCCTTGCAGTCGCTGTGTGTGTATAGCGGGATATTCCCTGCAGTCACTTTGTGTGTATAGCGGGATTTTCCCAGCAGTCTCTGTGTGTGTATAGCAGGATATTCCTTGCAGTCACTGTGTATGTATAGCAGGATATTCCTTGCAGTCACTTTGTATGTATAGCGGGATATTCCTTGCAGTCGCTGTGTGTGTATAGCAGGATATTCCCTGCAGTCTCTGTGTGTGTATAGCAGGATATTCCTTGCAGTCGCTGTGTATGTATAGCGGGATATTCCCAGCAGTCACTGTGTGTGTATAGCAGGATATTCCCAGCAGTCGCTGTGTGTGTATAGCAGGATATTCCTTGCAGTCGCTGTGTGTGTATAGCGGGATATTCCTTGCAGTCTCTGTGTGTGTATAGCGGGATATTCCCTGCAGTCTCTGTGTGTGTATAGCGGGATATTCCTTGCACTCGCTGTGTATGTATAGCGGGATATTCCCAGCAGTCACTTTGTATGTATAGCAGGATATTCCTTGCAGTCTCTGTGTGTGTATAGCGGGATATTCCTTGCACTCGCTGTGTGTGTATAGCAGGATATTCCCTGCAGTCACTTTGTATGTATAGCGGGATATTCCTTGCACTCGCTGTGTATGTATAGCGGGATATTCCCTGCAGTCTCTGTGTGTGTATAGCGGGATATTCCCTGCAGTCTCTGTGTGTGTATAGCGGGATTTTCCCAGCAGTCTGTGTGTGTATAGCGGGATATTCCCTGCAGTCTCTGTGTGTGTATAGCGGGATATTCCTTGCACTCGCTGTGTATGTATAGCGGGATATTCCCTGCAGTCTCTGTGTGTGTATAGCGGGATATTCCCTGCAGTCTCTGTGTGTGTATAGCGGGATATTCCCTGCAGTCTCTGTGTGTGTATAGCGGGATTTTCCCAGCAGTCTGTGTGTGTCATATATAACACGTTCTATAGTTGCTTGCCCTCTAGTGGTCATGATACGTTTAGCCCGCTATAACGCTATATTCCTTGTAACATGTGGGAATGTATCACAGTCTATTACCTTGCTGGGGGATGTTACTGGGGTAACTTCCTGCTCCATTTCCATAGCCTGCCGATAAGGGAAGAGAATGTAAATAATGAACTCAGTGGGACCTGAAAGGAGAGCGAAGGGGTAAATATCCTGCGCGCTCGTACAGGCGGGGGTGAATAAGAGATCACATACCAGATTTAGGAGGCTTTCCTGCTTCTGCAAAAGAAGAGAATTTTACAACCATGCATGTCACTCTCTGCCCCGTACAGTCACTCTCTGCCCCGTACAGTCACTCTCTGCCCCGTACAGTCACTCTCTGCCCCGTACAGTCACTCTCTGCCCGTACAGTCACTCTCTGCCCCGTACAGTCACTCTCTGCCCCGTACAGTCACTCTCTGCCCCGTACAGTCACTCTCTGCCCCGTACAGTCACTCTCTGCCCGTACAGTCACTCTCTGCCCTGTACAGTCACTCTCTGCCCCGTACAGTCACTCTCTGCCCCGTACAGTCACTCTCTGCCCCGTACAGTCACTCTCTGCCCCGTACAGTCACTCTCTGCCCCGTACAGTCACTCTCTGCCCCGTGACCAGCGGGAGCACAGAAAGGATCCAGATATGGTATAAATATCACTTCATATACATAATCAGTGCAAGTGAAACAAACAAAAAGAGCCGGCCCCTGTTGCATTTGGAAGTGTGATGGAGTCTTCTCTGTATGGAGGTTGATACCCAGACTCACTCTCGCCCATCACCCACAGCTTCATCAATAATGATGTCCTTATGATGTCACTGCATGAATGGGCAGAGGAAGGAGGTGCTTCACTGCCATAACCCAGCGGGTGAGGGACACGTTATAGAAATGGAAGGGATGATCAGGAAGATGAGCAGAAGGACCAACAGAAAAGGGAGGAGTACGGCCAGGGGCAGAGTGACCGAGCCGCAGACTGGAGGGAAAACGTACCGGCTTTATAAGGCTTCCCCGAAATTCCTGAAAACAGAAGAAATTGAGTGTTTAATATATTTCAGTCTGTTCCGCTGGGGTATAATCCTCTGCCACACGCAGATTATACGAAGCAGGATCTCGGCACCAAGATCTCTGACACCCAATGCCTTTCAGGGGCAGCCTCATAGATTGTAAGCTCTTAGGAGTAGGGCCGTACCCACCTCCTGTATCAGGATGTCACAATGTGTGTGTTATTGGTAACATTGCATTCTCAGAATGTGATGTAAAAGGCAGAGACAGTGGTACCCCGTGGCTCCTATGTACAGCATGATGTCGATAACAGTAAGAGATCTTGCGGTCACTCTGTATATGGCGGGTGACTGTCTATGGCTACTCTATGTAGTGGGCTGTCTACGGCAGATGTAAAGTGACATAGGAGGTCTCTTCTGTGGATGGAGGTAACAGTGACATCTTGTGGTTAATGTGGGTATAACAGTTTATGTTATTTTGCTATTATAGCAACACCTAGTGTTACCTATGTGTACTGCACCTTAAACCCCACTTCATATGACTGAGCGTTACCTTGCTGGGGGAAGTTACTGGGGTAATTCCCTGCTCCATTTCCATATCCTGCAGGAAGAAGAAAATGAGTGTTACAGCAGAGAGACACCATGCAACACAGAAGAGGGTGTAATGACAGACTGTAAGGGAAAGGGACCAACGATCCAAGAAAGAGATACAGGCACGAGGAGGAGAAAAGGACGAAGAGAGGGAGGCAGATATTAAGAGGGGGCTATATATTGAAGAGTTAAAGCAAAAAGAGGGTCGGAGACAGGAGGAAATGGTACGCCGTGGAGGGCAGAAATGCGCAGATTTCAATATATTACCTCCTTGATTCACAGGGCTGGGGTAACTTTCAGCCCCATAACCTGTGGACATAGAACAGCTTAGTGAAAGGTTTCTTACAGAGAGGGGAAGAGAGACGAAGATGAGGTGGGAAGAGAAGGTGGGAGAGGTACCTGCTTTAGAAGACTTTACCGGGTAACCTGAAAGAAAAAAGGGTCCTCGTTATTTTGGGAAATGTCAGGCTATACCAGAGATACATGAGACCCAAGAGACAGACGCAGAGGTGAAGAGACATAGCGGACTCACCAGATCCTGCTGCCTTTACCTGGAAAACATCTCTCAGATCTGTGCTTTCCTCACACAGACAATAAACAAAAATACTAACCAACTTCCCTGTGTTTTCCCGTCCTCTGCTAGAGTAATCATCTTAGCCAATCACTCTCTCCATCTGCTGGCCCCTGTGCCAGTCCCACCACTGGCTCCCCCAATACCCTCCAGAAAAAAAATAGATCCCCTGACCTCAGGAGCACTTAACAGCCCCGTACCCCCCCCCATATATATCTCCAAATACCCTCCTAGCCGCACTCTGCCTACAAGTGCGGGTATGTATATAAATGACTCAGCACCATGTCAGTAGCGTCTTTTGCCCCACTGTTAATCTGCCCCTGCACTGGGGAAGAGCGCATATAGTAGGATTACATGAACAATGAGAGACCAGGGCTGGATAATGTGTGTAAAGAGACCAGGACATGTACAGAGAGAGAGCAGGGTCACATCACATATTAGAGGGCACTAAATCAGGGTATATGTAGAGAATGACCACAGCCGTGCATGGGGTGCAATATATAGCCCAAATTTTATTAGTCTGGGATACCTGTTTGGGATCCAACCTGAGGGTAATTCCCAGCTCCATAACCTGTTGGTGAGAACAGAGTTATAATTATCTGAATGGAGAGTGAAATATTACTGGCACAGCCAGAGGATAGAAACACCTCATGCAGGCGCAAAAACAATTTTCAGACACATTAGCTTTCTCGTAAATTATGAGACAAAAGGACAGAGACAGACAGATCTTTACCTGCTTTGGATGGTTTTGATCCATACCCTGTAAGAGAAGCGGTTTGTCATATGCAGATTCCATACATGTCCTGACACTGGGTTACATGCTATAGCAGGAATATTATGTATGTTAGTGTCACCCAGTGGTCACAGTGTGTATAGCAGGCACATTATATGTCAGTGCTGGTGACACCTAGTGGTCACATAGTGTATAGCAGCCAAATTCCATGTGAGTGCTGCTGACACCCTGTGGTCACTGTGTGTATAGCAGGCACATTATACGAGCGTCTAATACCCAGTTTTGTAATAGAATTGCCCCTGTAAGTGGCTAAATGTAGACCCTTATCATTGTGTGAATGGCTGTAAATTGAGTCAATCTAAAAAAAAGGCTTTTTGGTAGGCTTGACTTCTTTTTGTTAGGCTTGACTTTACACATTTGTATTATTTGAACCTGGGACTAGCTTAGCGCACCAACATGTTCTCTGCTTAAAAAGGCTGCCTGTACAGCTTGTTACCTTGCTGGGGGAGGTTACTGGGGTAATTTCCTGCTCCGTTTCCATATCCTGCAGGAACAACAGAAGAAAAGACTGTAATACAGAGAAAGAGAACAACTGTAATATGGAGAAAAAGACAACGAAGGAGGTGAAATAGAAAGATTAGCCCCAGACAAAGAGGAGACATGGCAAGAGATACAATGAGCACTAGCTCCAGATAATACCTCCTTGGGCTGCAGGATTTGGGTAATTTCCAGCTCCATAACCTGAACGGGGCAGAAGTTAGAAAGCAAATTAAACATAGATATTTTATTGAAACCATTTATCTTGATGCCCTATGGGGGGACCTTCCTTGTTGTTGTTACCTGTTTGTGCCCCAGAATTCGGGTAACTGCCAGCTCCATAACCTACAGGGAAAGGAAGAACAACATGAAGATGGAGAGAAAATAATGAGAGGAACAAACAGAGGATGTCAGAAGGAAGAAGAAGTACCTGCTTTGGAAGGTTTTCCAGAAAATACTAAAAAAAAACAAAAAAAAAAAAAACAATTTATTAAATTTATTAATAATATATACAGTATCTCACAAAAGTGAGTACACCCCTCACAATTTTTAAATATTTAAGGCAGTGCTGGAAAATAATGGTGGCCACACAAAATACTTTGGGCCAAATTTGGACATTTCCACTTAGGGGTGTACTCACTATTGTTGCCGAGGTGTTATTGGTGTGTTGAGTTATCTTGAGGGGTTAATGGCTGTGTGTTGGGTTATATTTGAGGGGTTAATGGCTGTGTGTTGGGTTATATTTGAGGGGTTAATGGCTGTGTGTTGGGTTATATTTGAGGGGTTAATGGCTGTGTGTTGGGTTATATTTGAGGGGTTAATGGCTGTGTGTTGGGTTATATTGAGAGGTTAATGGCTGTGTGTTGAGTTATATTTGAGGGGTTAATGGCTGTGTGTTGGGTTATATTGAGGGGTTAATGGCCGTGTGTTGGGTTATATTTGAGGGGTTAATGGCCGTGTGTTGGGTTATATTTGAGCGGTTAATGGCTGTGTGTTGAGTTATATTTGAGGGGTTAATGGCTGTGTGTTGGGTTATATTGAGGGGTTAATGGCTGTGTGTTGGGTTATATTGAGGGGTTAATGGCTGTGTGTTGGGTTATATTGAGGGGTTAATGGATGTGTGTTGAGTTATATTTGGGGGGTTAATGACTGTGTGTTGGGTTATATTGAGGGGTTAATGGCCGTGTGTTGGGTTATATTTGAGGGGTTAATGGCCGTGTGTTAGGTTATATTGAGGGGTTAATGGCTGTGTGTTGGGTTATATTTGAGGGGTTAATGGCTGTGTGTTGGGTTATATTTGAGCGGTTAATGGCTGTGTGTTTGGGTATATGAGGGGTTAATGGCTGTGTGTCGGGGTATATTGAGGGGTTAATGGCTGTGTGTTGAGTTATATTTGAGGGGGCAGTAAAGTTCCTCTGTTATACAGGCTGTACACTCACTACGTTACATTGTAGCAGAGAGTCATTTCTTCAGTGTTATCACATGAACAGATATAATAACATATTTACAACAATGTGAGGGGTGGACTCACTTTTGTGAGATACTATATAATTATAGCAGGATATTCCAAGCAGTTGCTGTGTGTGTATAGCAGGATATTCCCTACAGTTGCTATGTGTGTATAGCGGGATATTCCCTGCAGTCGCTGTGTGTGTGTATAGCGGGATATTCCCTGCAGTCGCTGTGTGTGTGTATAGCGGGGATACTCCCTGCAGTCGCTGTGTGTGTGTGTATAGCGGGGATACTCCCTGCAGTCGCTGTGTGTGTATAGCGGGATATTCCCTGCAGTCTCTGTGTGTGTATAGCGGGGATACTCCCTGCAGTCTCTGTGTGTGTATAGCGGGATATTCCCTGCAGTCGCTGTGTGTGTGTATAGCGGGGATACTCCCTGCAGTCGCTGTGTGTGTGTATAGCGGGGATACTCCCTGCAGTCGCTGTGTGTGTATAGCGGGATATTCCCTGCGGTCGCTGTGTATGTATAGCGGGATATTCCCTGCAGTCGCTGTGTGTGTATAGCGGGATATTCCCTGCAGTCGCTGTGTGTGTGTATAGCGGGGATACTCCCTGCAGTCGCTGTGTGTGTG
This sequence comes from Spea bombifrons, assembly GCF_027358695.1. NCBI lineage: Eukaryota > Metazoa > Chordata > Amphibia > Anura > Pelobatidae > Spea > Spea bombifrons. The sequence continues at coordinate 47,076,473 of NC_071093.1, forward strand.
TATAGCGGGTATACTCCCTGCAGTCTCTGTGTGTGTATAGCGGGATATTCCCTGCGGTCGCTGTGTATGTATAGCGGGATATTCCCTGCAGTCGCTGTGTGTGTATAGCGGGATATTCCCTGCAGTCGCTGTGTGTGTATAGCGGGATATTCCCTGCAGTCACTTTGAATGTATAGCGGGATATTCCCTGCAGTCACTTTGGATGTATAGCGGGATATTCCTTGCACTCGCTGTGTGTGTGTGTATAGCGGGGATACTCCCTGCAGTCGCTGTGTGTGTAGCAGGATATTCCCTGCAGTCACTTTGTATGTATAGCGGGATATTCCCTGCAGTCGCTGTGTGTGTATAGCGGGATATTCCCTGCAGTCTCTGTGTGTGTATAGCAGGATATTCCCTGCAGTCGCTGTGTGTGTATAGCGGGATATTCCCTGTAGTCGCTGTGTGTGTGTGTATAGCGGGATATTCACTGCAGTCACTGTGCGTGTATAGCGGGATATTCCCTGTAGTCACTTTGTATGTATAGCGGGATATTCCCTGCAGTCACTGTGTATGTATAGCGGGATATTCCCTGCAGTCGCTGTGTGTGTGTATAGCGGGATATTCCCTGCAATCGATATGTGTCTATAGTGGGATATTCCCTGTAGTCGCTGTGTATGTATAGCGGGATATTCCTTGCAGTCGCTGTGTGTGTATAGCGGGATATTCCTTGCAGTCGCTGTGTGTGTATAGCGGGATATTCCCTGCAGTCGCTGTGTGTGTGTATAGCGGGATATTCCTTGCAGTTGCTGTGTGTGTATAGCGGGATATTCCCTGCAGTCACTGTGTATGTATAGCAGGATATTCCTTGCAGTCACTGTGTATGTATAGTGGGATATTCCTTGCAGTCGCTGTGTGTGTATAGCGGGATATTCCTTGCAGTCGCTGTGTGTGTATAGCGGGATATTCCTTGCAGTTGCTTTGTATGTATAGCGGGATATTCCTTGCAGTCGCTGTGCGTGTATAGCGGGATATTCCTTGCAGTCGCTTTGTATGTATAGCAGGATATTCCCTGCAGTCACTGTGTGTGTATAGCGGGATATTCCTTGCAGTCGCTGTGTGTGTATAGCGGGATATTCCTTGCAGTTGCTGTGTGTGTATAGCGGGATATTCCCTGCAGTCACTTTGTATGTATAGCAGGATATTCCCTGCAGTCACTGTGTGTGTATAGCGGGATATTCCTTGCAGTTGCTGTGTATGTATAGCGGGATATTCCTTGCAGTCGCTTTGTATGTATAGCGGGATATTCCCTGCAGTCACTGTGTGTGTATAGCGGGATATTCCCTGCAGTCACTTTGTATGTATAGCAGGATATTCCCTGCAGTCACTGTGTGTGTATAGTGGGATATTCCCTGCAGTCACTGTGTGTGTATAGCGGGATATTCCTTGCAGTCGCTGTGTATGTATAGCGGGATATTCCTTGCAGTCGCTGTGTGTGTATAGCAGGATATTCCCTGCAGTCACTTTGTATGTATAGCAGGATATTCCCTGCAGTCGCTGTGTGTGTATAGCGGGATATTCCCTGCAGTCGCTGTGTGTGTATAGCAGGATATTCCCTGCAGTCGCTGTGTGTGTATAGTGGGATATTCCCTGCAGTCACTGTGTATGTATAGCAGGATATTCCCTGCAGTCACTGTGTATGTATAGCAGGATATTCCTTGCAGTCGCTGTGTGTGTATAGCGGGATATTCCTTGCAGTCACTGTGTGTGTATAGCAGGATATTCCTTGCAGTCGCTGTGTGTGTATAGTGGGATATTCCCTGCAGTCACTGTGTATGTATAGTGGGATATTCCTTGCAGTCGCTGTGTGTGTATAGCGGGATATTCCTTGCAGTCGCTGTGTGTGTATAGCAGGATATTCCCTGCAGTCTCTGTGTGTGTATAGTGGGATATTCCTTGCAGTCTCTGTGTGTGTATAGCAGGATATTCCCTGCAGTCACTGTGTGTGTATAGTGGGATATTCCTTGCAGTCACTGTGTGTGTATAGCGGGATATTCCCTGCAGTCGCTGTGTGTGTGTATAGCGGGATATTCCCTGCAGTCACTTTGTATGTATAGTGGGATATTCCCTGCAGTCACTGTGTGTGTATAGCGGGATATTCCTTGCAGTCGCTGTGTATGTATAGCGGGATATTCCTTGCAGTCGCTGTGTGTGTATAGCGGGATATTCCCTGCAGTCACTTTGTATGTATAGCGGGATATTCCTTGCAGTCGCTGTGTGTGTATAGCGGGATATTCCCTGCAGTCGCTGTGTGTGTATAGCAGGATATTCCCTGCAGTCGCTGTGTGTGTATAGCGGGATATTCCCTGCAGTCTCTGTGTGTGTATAGCAGGATATTCCCTGCAGTCACTGTGTATGTATAGCAGGATATTCCCTGCAGTCACTGTGTATGTATAGCAGGATATTCCTTGCAGTCGCTGTGTGTGTATAGCGGGATATTCCTTGCAGTCACTGTGTGTGTATAGCAGGATATTCCTTGCAGTCGCTGTGTGTGTATAGTGGGATATTCCCTGCAGTCACTGTGTGTGTATAGCGGGATATTCCTTGCAGTCGCTGTGTGTGTATAGCGGGATATTCCTTGCAGTCGCTGTGTGTGTATAGCAGGATATTCCCTGCAGTCTCTGTGTGTGTATAGTGGGATATTCCTTGCAGTCTCTGTGTGTGTATAGCAGGATATTCCCTGCAGTCACTGTGTGTGTATAGTGGGATATTCCTTGCAGTCACTGTGTGTGTATAGCGGGATATTCCTTGCAGTCGCTGTGTGTGTATAGCAGGATATTCCCTGCAGTCACTGTGTGTGTATAGCGGGATATTCCTTGCAGTCGCTGTGCGTGTATAGTGGGATATTCCCTGCAGTCGCTGTGTGTGTATAGCAGGATATTCCCTGCAGTCACTGTGTGTGTATAGCGGGATTTCCTTGCAGTCGCTGTGTGTGTATAGCGGGATTTCCTTGCAGTCGCTGTGTGTGTGTGTATAGCGGGATATTCCCTGCAGTCACTGTGTGTGTATAGCAGGATATTCCCTGCAGTCGCTGTGTGTGTATAGCGGGATATTCCTTGCAGTCACTGTGTGTGTATAGCGGGATATTCCTTGCAGTCTCTGTGTATGTATAGCGGGATATTCCTTGCAGTCGCTGTGTGTGTATAGTGGGATATTCCCTGCAGTCACTTTGGATGTAGAGCAGGAATATGCCTGGTGGGCACCTTACTATTTATAAAGAATTCTATATGTCTATGACAGCATCACTTGGTGCACGCTCATTGTATAGTGCATTGTATACTGTATATTTAGGGTATGATACAGTGACACCTGGTGCCCACTGAGTGTATTTCACTATTACCTTGCTGGGGAAAGTTACTTGGGTAACTTCCTGCTCTCTTTCCATAGCCTGCAAGAAAAATAGGAAAGAGCATAAGACCAAGAAACTCTACAGAACGACAGAGAGAAATATACAAGGTTAGAGGAGAGATAGAGAGAAATAATGGCAAGTGACAGAAGATGAGGTCAGAGGAAGGAAGATCAGGAACCGGTCACAGACGTGGCACAGCTGGATCACAGCCGAAATGCAGACAGGAATACAGAGCTTGAGGTTTACAACAAATGGCTGAGCTTTAAATTGAAGTTGATACATTTTATTGAGCCAACAAAAAAAGACCTCTGAGGTCCCCACAGTTTATGTGACTGCACATCTTTTTAAGCTTATACAATAAAGCCACATATAGTCGGTTACAAGATACATCAGAAAGTGGCAGACAGCTCTATACCTGCTTTGGATGGTTTTGATCCGTACCCTGTAAGAGAAACAGTTTGTTATATCAGGATTCCATAGGTGTCCCCAGGGGAGGGCTGGCAGCCTAAGGCCTGGGGGGCAAGTCTAGTCAACTGGCCCATTGCACCATCAAAGCAGCTGCGAGCGACATTGAAAGCGGCCGTTGTGCGGCAGTCGCTCCACCAGCGCCTAATGAAATTAAAGTGGCCAGCGTGCACACACCGCATGCCTCAGCTCTTCATTACACCCCTTTTAAGACGTGGGAAGAGGAGCTGAGGCATGGCCGTTGGGTCTGACTGCCGCATGATGCAGGGGCGTCCCAAGAGTATTTGGGCCCTGTGGCAGACCCTGTATGTGGCACCCCCCCCACACACACACACACTTTAAAACTGCATAGTTTCTATGGTTAGGCAAACATTGACAGGGGTACAGCATAACTGTTATCATTATATACTTAGGGATTATGCGGTACCACCGTCAATGTGTGCCTATACATTGAGCCAGACACCGACAACCCCTATCACTATATACTAAGCCAAACATTGATGTGGTGTAGGCTTACCACTTTAGTGACTGGCATAGTATATAGTAGGGATGCACCGAAATGAAAATTCTGTACTGAAACTGAAAATTCAGCATTCACTTGGCCAAAACTGAAAAAAAAAACTAAAAAAAACTTTAAAATACTTTATTAAAAGTAACACAAAAAATAAAACAAAAAAATCAACAACAATATTAACATATATATATATATATATATATATGTACACACATATATATAACAACAATCACAATCCTATCATGCCCAGGTTCTAGCATGTGCTGGCTGACTTAGCATGATAGGAGTGTGATTGCTGTTTGCAATTATATATATATATATATTAATACTGTCATTGAATTATTCTGTCCAATAAAAGTGTTAACACACCGAAGTTGGACCAAAAAATAATTTATAACAGCAATCACACTCCTATCATGCCTAGGCAGCCACTACATGCTGGAATCTGGACATGAAAGGAATGTGATTACGGACTCCCTATGCCAAGCTATCCCCCAACACTTACACATCCATGCTATCTGAAACCCTCATTCACAAACATTCAGCATAACACCCATCACTCTCACACACTTACATTCAGCATAACACCCATCACTCTTACACACTTACATTAGGCATAACACCCATCACTCTCACACACTTACATTGAGCATAACACCCATCACTCTCACACACTTACATTCAGCATAACACCCATCACTCTCACACACTTACATTCAGCATAACACCCATCACTCTCACACACTTACATTCAGCATAACACCCATCACTCTCACACACTTACATTCAGCATAACACCCATCACTCTCACACACTTACATTTAGCATAACACCCATCACTCTCACACACTTACATTCAGCATAACACCCATCACTCTCACACACTTACATTCAGCATAACACCCATCACTCTTACACACTTACTAATCCACTCTCTCCTACCTTTTCTTCTTTCACTCTCACTTTTCTTCTTCCTCCTCTTCTTCTTCTACTTCTTCTTCCTGTCCTTCCGGTGTACTGAGCGTGGCTTCAAGACGGTGGGCGTGGCTTCAGTGTTGTGCGCCGGGATTTGACATCAAGTCCCGGCGCACAGACACAGTTGCCGCGTGCACCGTTTCTGAGGGCATGCCGGCATGGTGGCACCCCTCAGATGAGCGGCAGCCGGGGCGGACCGCCCCCCTCCCCCCGCCAGGTACGCATGACGGCCGCATTCAATCCTGCTCGCGGCCGCTTAGTTTTTAACTTTGCGGCCGCAGCCGCATTGAATGCTCGTCTGCCGGTCGTCCGTCCGGCCCACCGGCCCGGATTTAGGGCGGCCTGGGGGGCAATTGCCCCCCTGCCCCCCGGCCCAGCCCACCCCTGGGTGTCCTTGACACTGGGTCACATCATGGTATAGCATGAATTACCGCTGCATTCTATGTGAGTGCTGGTGACACCTTGTGGTTAATGCGTGTATAGCATGTAAAATAAAGACTGTCTGTACACAGCTTTTTACCTTGCTGGGGGTTACTGGGGTAATTTCCTGCTCCGTTTCCATATCCTGCAGGGGGAAAAAAAAAAGAAAGACTGTAATACGGACAAAGCAACAAGAAAAGGAGGCAAAATAGAAAGATTAGCCCCAGACAAAGAGGAGACAAAGCATAGACAATGAGCACTAGCTCCAGATAATACCTCCTTGGGCTGCAGGATTTGGGTAATTTCCAGCTCCATAACCTGAACGGGGCAGAAGTTAGAAAGCAAATTAAACAGAGATATTTTATTGAAACCATTTATCTTGATGCCCTATGGGCGGACCTTCCTTGTTGTTGTTACCTGTTTGTGCCCCAGAATTCGGGTAACTGCCAGCTCCATAACCTACAGGGAAAGGAAGAACAACATGAAGATGGAGAGAAAATAATGAGAGGAACAGAGGATGCAAAAGGAAGAAGGCGTACCTGCTTTGGAAGGTTTTCCAGAAAATCCTACAAAAAAATACAATTTATTACAAATAATATATATACCGGTATAAATATTTGGTATATATATATATATATTGGATATTCCCTGCAGTCCCATTCTATGTGAGTGCTGGTGACACCCTGTGGTCACTGTGTGTATAGCAGGCACATTCTATGTGAGTGCTGGTGACACTCTGTGGTCACTGTGTGTATAGCAGGCACATTCTATGTGAGTGCTGGTGACACCCTGTGGTCACTGTGTGTATAGCAGGCACATTCTATGTGAGTGCTGGTGACACCCTGTGGTCACTGTGTGTATAGCAGGCACATTCTATGTGAGTGCTGGTGACACTCTGTGGTCACTGTGTGTATAGCAGGCACATTCTACGTGAGTGCTGGTGACAGCCTGTGGTCACTGTGTGTATAGCAGGCACATTCTATGTGAGTGCTGGTGACACTCTGTGGTCACTGTGTGTATAGCAGGCACATTCTATGTGAGTGCTGGTGACACCCTGTGGTCACTGTGTGTATAGCAGGCACATTCTATGTGAGTGCTGGTGACACCCTGTGGTCACTGTGTGTATAGCAGGCACATTCTATGTGAGTGCTGGTGACACCCTGTGGTCACTGTGTGTATAGCAGGCACATTCTATGTGAGTGCTGGTGACACCCTGTGGTCACTGTGTGTATAGCAGGCACATTCTATGTGAGTGCTGGTGACAGCCTGTGGTCACTGTGTGTATAGCAGGCACATTCTATGTGAGTGCTGGTGACACCCTGTGGTCACTGTGTGTATAGCAGGCACATTCTATGTGAGTGCTGGTGACAGCCTGTGGTCACTGTGTGTATAGCAGGCACATTCTATGTGAGTGCTGGTGACACCCTGTGGTCACTGTGTGTATAGCAGGCACATTCTATGTGAGTGCTGGTGACACCCTGTCGTCGCTGCGTTTATAGCAGGCACATTCTATGCAAATGTCCCATTATCAATGTTTCTATAATAGGCATATTTCCTGTGGATTCTGATGTTCCAATGACACTCTGGGCTTTCTTAATGTATACCATAGAATTATATTCAGGAAAACTGAAATACTGATACTGAATTTTACATATAATACGTTATATAAATGGGGTTATGCTCCTGGCCTAATGTCTCAACACATAGTTTTATTAGCTGTTATAACAGTAAAAAAGATTTGCCTTTCACTGAAAAGTAGGGTAACGGTAATATAAGGATTTCAGCTTTAAATAAGACAGTAAAAATGGCAGGCACCATAATAGCACACAGAAACACGCTGAGGATTACTTATAACGAACACAAAAAAGAATTTAAAAAAAAGACAATATAACAGTATGCCTGAGTCTACCATGATTCAGTTCCACGTGGGATGTTAAATGGAAACCTTAAGATTGTGTGAATTGCTGTAAAATGAGTCAATGTAAAATAAAGGCTGCCTGCACAGCTTGTTACCTTGCTGGGGGAGGTTACTGGGGTAATTTCCTGCTCCGTTTCCATATCCTGCAGGAACAACAGAAGAAAAGACTGTAATACAGAGAAAGAGAACAACTGTAATATGGAGAAAAAGACAACGAAGGAGGTGAAATAGAAAGATTAGCCCCAGACAAAGAGGAGACAAAGCATAGACAATGAGCACTAGCTCCAGATAATACCTCCTTGGGCTGCAGGATTTGGGTAATTTCCAGCTCCATAACCTGAACGGGGCAGAAGTTAGAAAGCAAATTAAAAGAGATATTTTATTGAAACCATTTATCTTGATGCCCTATGGGCGGACCTTCCTTGTTGTTGTTACCTGTTTGTGCCCCAGCATTCAGGTAACTGCCAGCTCCATAACCTACAGGGAAAGGAAGAACAACATGAAGATGGAGAGAAAATAATGAGAGGAACAGAGGATGCAAAAGGAAGAAGGCGTACCTGCTTTGGAAGGTTTTCCAGAAAATCCTACAAAAAATAAAATGTATTGAAATTGATATATATATATTGGATATAACCCTGTAGTCACTGTGTGTGCTGGGGACACCCCGCGGTCACTGTGTGTATAGCAGGCACATTCTGTGGGAGTGCTGGTGACACCCTGTGGTCACTGTGTGTATAGCAGGCACATTCTGTGGGAGTGCTGGTGACACCCTGTGGCCACTGTGTGTATAGCAGGCACATTCTGTGGGAGTGCTGGTGACACCCTGTGGTCACTGTGTGTATAGCAGGCACATTCTGTGGGAGTGCTGGTGACACCCTGTGGTCACTGTGTGTATAGCAGGCACATTCTATGTGAGTGATGATGACACTCTGTGGTCACTGTGTGTATAGCAGGCACATTCTATGTGAGAGCTGATGACACCCTGTGGTCACTGTGTGTATAGCAGGCACATTCTATGTGAGTGCTGGTGACACCCTGTGGTCACTGTGTGTATAGTAGGCTGTGTGTGTATAGCGGGGAATTTCCCTGCAGTCACTGTGTGTTTACCAGTGGTTACCTTTCTGGCCAAGGCTACTTGGAAAACTTCCTGCTCCATTTCCATAACCTGCCGTAAAAAAATGGTTGAAGGAAAGATAAGGGGGTGCAGGAAAACATGGAGGTGCAGAGGAGTGTGGGTGCAGTGCAAAGTATGGGTGCAGTATGGGTGCAGTGCATTGGGGGGTGCTAGGAAGGAAAATAGATGGCAGAGACATCAGTCATCAGGGTAAACATAGCAAAAATAATTATGTATACATACATGGCTATATCCACAGGAAACACACACGCTTACACTTTTACATGCATGAAGATGCAGACGCGTGTTCATATAATCACCTGGTTTACGTTTGGCAGACTGTGGAAATCGCCCAAGACCTGCAACTAATGCCAGAGAAGTCAATTTATTTAATCCTATGTATTAAATTAGAGACGAAGTCGGCGAGGCAGAGAGACACTCACCATTTTCATAGGACGGCTGAGGTGCAGAGTAACCTGGGAATAAATTAGAAGAGAGGAACGGTCAGAGAGGGAAAGAAGGTCACAGAGAGGGAGGAGAATTAATGACAATTCGAGAGAAAGGAGAGAGGAAAGAGCAAACACAAAAGGAGAAGGGAACTCCAAGAGACAAATGGAGAGAGTGAATGGCTCTCAGTGAGAATGGAGAGAGTGACGCAAAGAGAGAATGGAGAGAGAGAATGGCTCTCACAGAGAAGGGAGAGGAAAAGGGATATTCAAATTTAGAGATAAGATGAGGAGAAGAATAAATGCCCCAGATCTCTTTGTGCCCCACTCCTCGTGAGTTATTGTTTATTAAGTGGTGAGCTGCACATTAAACACACACTGGGGGTTATTGAGTCTGATATCCACTGTATGCCACTGGCAGTAATATGCCATTGGCTCCAGTGGCAGAACTGTGTGGGGCAGTTTTTGTGGGGTGAGGGGCAGTTGTTGTGGGGTGAGGGGCTCTTTGTGGCTGTGGGGCACATACTGAGGGACAGACGGATCTTTTACCGGGTTTCACAGGTTTTGCGCCGAGTCCTCCGTAACCATTCTGAAAACCTGCAACAGACACCGAAGGTAAATGCCTCAAGTTGCCCTCAAATGCCCCCTTAACCAAAATGCTACCCAACACTCACTGGATGGACTCTGCTGATACCCCTGAGAGGGAACCTGCGGGTAACTTCCTGCAGAGAAAAAAGAGACAGACGCGTCAGCCACAGACAGAGGACACAGCAGGAGGAAGAGACTGCAAGAGCGCTATAAAACATCACGTACCCCCTGCTTTGGCTCCCAGGGGCCCAGGAATTCCTGGCTGTGCAGCCCCTGCTCCTAATAAACAAAATGGAATTTGTGAAAAACATGGAAGAGTCTGGTGGAAATGATGTGCCAGCTGCGGGTGAGGGACGCCCCGGCTGCGAGAGAGAGATGCCCCGGCTGCGGGTGAGGGACGCCCCGGCTGCGGGTGAGGGATGCCCTGGCAGCGGGTGAGGGACGCTCCGGCTGCGGGTGAGGGACGCCCCGGCTGCGGGTGTGAGGTCTGGTTGTGGGTGTCAGTATGAAATGCATGGCTCAAAGTCAGGTGCCTGGATGAGGGTGTCGGGGCCCCGCTGTGGGTATTGGGGTCCCAGTTGTGGGAATCGGGGGCCCGGCTGATGTGGATTGGGGGCCCAGTTGTGGGAATCGGGGGCCCGGCTGATGTGGATTGGGGGCCCAGTTGTGGGAATCGGGGGCCCGGCTGATGTGGATTGGGGGCCCAGTTGTGGGAATCGAGGACCCAGCTGATGTGGAGTGGGGGCCCGGTTGTGGGAATCGGGGGCCCGGCTGATGTGGATTGGGGGCCCGGTTGTGGGAATCGGGGGCCCGGCTGATGTGGATTGGGGGCCCGGTTGTGGGAATCGGGGGCCCGGCTGATGTGGATTGGAGGCCCAGTTGTGGGAATCGGGGGCCCGGCTGATGTGGATTGGGGGCCCAGTTGTGGGATTCGAGGACCCAGCTGATGTGGAGTGGGGGCTCACCTCTCACATACTCCGGCTGGTAGACAGAACTCCCTCCAGAGTGAAGCTGAGGCTTTAATCCTTTAAATAAAAATGAAATAAAACTATAAACATTTCTGCCTGTGGCTCCTCCTCCTCTCTCTCCCTCCTCCTCCTCTCTCTCTCCTTCTCTCCCTCCTTCTATCTATCCTCTCTTTTCCTCCCTCCCTCCCCTTAATTTAATCTTCACCTCCCCTTCCATCTTTCTCACCTTGCTGTGTGATTTTTTACATGGGTGAGATGGGTGGGATGTGCGCACAGTGACAGCCGAGTGTGAACTCACACTCCCACATGACACTATACATTATACAGGGGCCGGCTGACTGATTTAACTATACATTATACAGGGGCCGGCTGACTGATTTAACTATACGTTATACAGGGGGCCGGCTCACTTATTTAACTATACATTATACAGGGGCCGGTCACTGATTTATCTATACATTATACAGGGGCCGGGTCACTGATTTATCTATACATTATACAGTGGGCCGGTTACTGATTTAACTATTCATTATACAGGGGGGGCGGCTCGCTGATTTAGCTATACATTATACAGGGGCCGGTCACTGAGTTATCTATACATTATACAGGGGCCGGTCACTGATTTATCTATACATTATACAGGGGCCTGTCACTGATTTATCTATACATTATACAGGGGCCTGTCACTGATTTATCTATACATTATACAGGGGGCCGGTCACTGATTTATCTATACATTATACAGGGGGCCGGGTCACTGATTTAACTATACATTATACAGGGGGGGCCGGCTCGCTGATTTATCTATACATTATACAGGGGCCGGTCACTGATTTATCTATACATTATACAGGGGGCCGGACACTGATTTATCTATACATTATACAGGGGACCGGTCACTGATTTATCTATACATTATACAGGGGACCGGTCACTGATTTATCTATACGTTATACAGGGGCCTGTCACTGATTTATATATATATTATACAGGGGGCCGGCTCGCTGATTTATCTATACATTATACAGGGGGCCGGTCACTGATTTATCTATACATTATACAGGGGCCTGTCACTGATTTAATTATACATTATACAGGGGGCCGGTCACTGATTTATCTATACATTATACAGGGGGCCGGGTCACTGATTTAACTATTCATTATACAGGGGGCCGGTCGCTGATTTATCTATACATTATACAGGGGCCGGTCACTGATTTATCAATACATTATACAGGGGGCCGGACACTGATTTATCTATACATTATACAGGGGGCCGGTCACTGATTTATCTATACATTATACAGGGGGCCGGTCACTGATTTATCTATACATTATACAGGGGGCCGGTCACTGATTTATCTATACATTATACAGGGGGCCGGTCACTGATTTATCTATACATTATACAGGGGCCTGTCACTGATTTATCTATACATTATACAGGGGGCCGGTCACTGATTTAACTATTCATTATACAGGGGGCCGGTCGCTGATTTATCTATACATTATACAGGGGCCGGTCACTGATTTATCAATACATTATACAGGGGGCCGGACACTGATTTATCTATACATTATACAGGGGGCCGGTCACTGATTTATCTATACATTATACAGGGGGCCGGTCACTGATTTATCTATACATTATACAGGGACTGCTTGTCATAATGCACTTTTTGAAGCTTCAAGACAGGAAAACTCACAGTTTAGTGAATTGAGCCCAAAGTGAGTGTTTTTTGCCCCTCCAGTCCACACAAATAGCAATAAACACAATGTATACGATAAAGCGACTGAACTCACCTCCTTGGAAGCTGCTCCTGACGAGGGAGAGGATGAGGCAGAGCCCCAGACCGGCCGCAGGCAGCATGATGAGCAAAGAGGGCAGCGGAGATGTGAGCAGGGAGAGGACACAGGAGCCAAGATGAATGAGGGTCTTTATATCCCACCTTAACCCAGCCCAGCGCCGTGACCCCTCCTACCGGACAGGTCTGAGCCAGTGACAGTCACTGCTACTAACCCTATAACCCTTATTTACCCTCCTCTACCCCCCCACACACACACTAACCCTCATCTACCATCCCACTAACTTTCATCTACCCCACATTAACCCTCATCTGAACTGGCCCCCACAAACCCTGACTAACCCCCATTAACCCTGTCCTGACCCCCTACTAACTCTTGTAAGGGGCAGTTACGTTTTTATGTCATCCCCTGCTCTGTGTTTCTGGTTTCCTTAATCAGCTCTACTGGAAGGCTATGCCATGTGTCCACCACATTGCTAGACCAGGTCTAGACACCATGTTGTGGAACCTCGGATTGGGTCACAGGGTACAGAACCCGAAATTGATTCATTAAAATTAGGATTGGCCTGAAGGGGCCACGCAGGGCCAGCATGACCCGGCTGGCCGTAAATTGCCCAATGTATCTTTTAGGTGATAGCCCAATAGGGACCCTCTGGTAAGGATTATGTTAATGTTATCTGTTACCCCTCCCAAGGGGCATTTATTTCTTCACAGGGGGGATATCCTTTCAGTTTTAGTAAGTTATACAGAGTGAAGCCCCCCGGCCTCCCTTGTTTCTTTGGGTTCTGGGTATGGCGGGGGGTCCCTCGGGGTCTGGCGTCATGCATCTGAGGTATCCATGCAGGACTCCCCATTGGACGGCCCCGGGGGGGTTGTATCGGTTTCGTGCAGGGAGGGCGCCAGCAGGTCTCCTTGTCAAGGCAACAGGGCAAGGCGACCCAGCATGGAGGGGCTGCATGTGGAGCCCCAGGCTCGGGCCCCTGTCTGCCAAGAACCCCACATTCATTTACTTGTCGGGAATAGAGAACAGTCCTCGGTCACACAGCTGACAGTCTATTAACGTCACAGAAGCCTAGTGTACGGGGTCATTGATGGTTAGATGGAAGCCGAGACATTCATGAGCAGGAATCTCACAGCGGAACGCGATACTCACACGGAGGTGATAGATAGATAGGTGCGAGGGGGACAGAAACTATCATTCACATCTCAGTTACTCTCTTTAATACATTATCAGGGTTTATGGGGTTAAATCTTTAATAGAAATAACTATCAACTAGACCTATAGACAAGACGCCCCAAACTTCAGCGTTCAAAGGTTACCATCAGACTGGGGGATACCATCAGGACAGGGGAGGGGTACCATCAGGACAGGGGGATACCATCAGGACGGGCAGGGGAGGCGTACCATTAGACTTAGGGATACTATCAGAATGGGGCATCATCAGACTTGATGATACCATCAGAACATGGCAGGGGAGGGGTACCATCAGACAAGGGCATACCATCAAGACGAGACAAGGGGAAGTCCCATGGTACAGGATTAGGGGTGCTATTGGGGAGCCTGTTGGAATGAGGCGGGAGAGTACGCTATCACGTATGCATGTAGGGGATTCTACGGGAACAGAGCATCGGGTCCTGTGGAGGAACACAGGACGGACTTTGTCCCACTTTTGGACAAATATGCAGGACCCCAGTGTTTCGGCTGAAACCAGGTGCAAGGTCATTCTGGAAGCTACCGCAAGTATCTGTCGCCCTCCTTCTCCTCCTTGCGTTTGGTAAATATGGGCATTCTGCCATTTTATGTAAAACGATTGGATTAGAATAGAGCGTTATTTGTGGTCTTTGTGATAAGCAGATAAATACATCCACAACGCAGCGTAATAATCAGATCTTATTCTACATACAACCCCCAACCTGTATCTGTATCATTTGGAACCCCAAGGTAGAGGACTGCGGGTCCAACACGCTCTACCCCAAGTTATCGGACAGTCCCATCTGGCAGGGGATCCAATCAGCAAAGGGTAGGACGTGTGCCATCAAGGTGGGACAGGGCAAGGGATCCAATCAGATTAAGGCTGGGGGAAGATCCCATTGAGACATGGGGGGGGTGTAAATTGTGGTCACATGTTATGGTCACCATTGTGAGGAAGCCCAGCTCCATAAATCAATTTCAACAAATCAGAAGAAAGTGTGAAATGTGTGCGCGGAATTTGGTACAGGATGGTGTCTGGCTGAGAGTAGTCAGTGTGGTCAGCGGGCAAATGCTGTAAGAGACACGCCGCTCAGCAATCCTGGGCCAGCCATTTCCAGAGGGATTGCCCTCTGCAGAAAGACGCTACTGCCTCACCCCTCCATTCCAGCCAATAGAATGACACCTGTGACCAGCTCACCTGTGTTAAAGCAGGAATCTCCCAAGGGGCCAGCCTCCCCCCACAGTACCTGCAGCCAATGAGTGCTACTTATAGAAGAGACAGCATTACCATATAAAAACCGTATTTATTGAGTAATTCCAGTGAAAAAAAAATATATATATAAAAATCCCTTCCAATCCCCTCCCCCACCACAGTCTCTGGACTGGCAGCCATGACAGGCAATGTGGTCACAGAGTCCACGAAGAGTCCCCGGGTGGTCCTCACACGTAGTTCTTGCTGGGGTAGTCGCTGCGCGGCTGGGAGGTGGGGGCCGTGTAACGGGCCGTGTACGGGGTGCTCTCCTTCTTGGGGCAGGAGCAGCACAGCATCCCTCCCCCAAGGAGCATCAGGGCAGCGGCCGCCCAGCCAATGTACAGAGAGGCCCCCAGCTCGCGCTTCTGGGCTTCAGGAACCAGCGGGTTGTAGAAGTTCCTGATGATGGTGTTGGCGGACCAGCAGACCGGGATGAGCGTGAGAATCCCGGCTACCAGGAAGACCACGCCGGCCACCATGCTGACCTTCGCCTTGGTATTCTCATCCTCCACGCAGTTGGTGCACTTGGCGCCCACAATGCCAATGAGCATGGCCAGCAGGGCCACCAAGATGCCGATTATTGTGAGGGCCCGGGCGGCTTGCAGGTCCTGCGGCAGGGCGAGCAGCGAGTCGTAGACCTTGCACTGCATCTGGCCGGTGCTCTGCACGATGCAGTTCATCCACAAGCCCTCCCAGACGATCTGCGACACCACGATGTTATTCCCGATGAAGGCCGACACCTTCCACATGGGCAGAGCGCACGTGACGACGGCCCCTACCCACCCGATGAGGGCCAGGGCCATGCCGAGGATCTGGAGACCAGTAGATGCCATTCTTGTTACCGTCTGGAAGAGAGAGAGCAATTAGAAGCCGTGTACCCAGTAACCAACCCCCCCCAGCCACAGACTTAGTAGCCAAAAGCAAAGCCATTAAATTTAGTAACTTGTTGGGACGGCAAAAGGTTCCAGAAGCTTTTGGAGCCTCAGAGGTCTCCTATTCAGACAGCATCTAGAAGTTACACAACTTTATACGTCCCCCCCCCCCCAAATATTCCCAGTGTCAATGAGCTTGATAGGCATTGGATTGCAAGCTCTATGGCTCAGACACATCCATTAGAGTACTGGTTTGCCCAACTATACATTATACAGGGTCCCCAGATCACCAATTCAGGTATGCAGCCCTTCCGCATTACTTAACATCCCCCACAAGTACCCCCACTGCGACTTAACCTGCTTAAAAACAGAACATGCGGGGGGGTGGGGGCAGAGTGGGGTTTACAGCCCTAGAAACCCCAAACAAATGCTTACATGGCTTCATAAACGCACCCAGAAAGCATCAAAACCAGGGAGGGAAACAAAACAAACAAACAAACTTGAAGACAACCCCCCCTCCACATTAACGGGGAAACACACAAGTAAACCCCCCTCCACACATTAATGGGGCAACACACAAAGCAAACCCCCCTCCACACACACATTAATGGGGCAACACACAAAGCAAACCCCCCTGCACATTAATGGGGCAACACACAAAGCAAACCCCCCTGCACATTAATGGGGCAACACACAAAGCAAACCCCCCTCCACACACACATTAATGGGGCAACACATTAATGGGGCAACACACAAAGCAAACCCCCCCTGCACATTAATGGGGCAATCCACACAAGCCACCAACCTCCTCTTACCTGTAGCAGCAAGCAGTGAGACTGAGTACCATCTGGCCCCCCCAGCAGCTCAATATAAGGAGATCTGCCCTCCCCCATGACATCATCATCCAAACATCACCAGGTGGGAGCAAAAATCTGCACCTGGGGGAGGGAGTTTCACTGAAACCCCTGCCTGTGGGGGGGATGGGAACATCACTACCTGCTATAGAGTGTCAGCTCTTGGCCTCAGAACTTGGGGCTGAATGTCAGTGGGGGGTAGATTGATGCAGGGTGTGCACTGCCCCGCTATACATACTCTGCCCCGTTATACATCCATCCATCCATACTCTGCCCCGTTATACATCCATCCATACATACTCTGCCCCGCTATACATCCATCCATACATACATACATACTCTGCCCCGTTATACACACATCCATACATACTCTGCCCCGCTATACATCCATCCATACATACATACATACTCTGCCCCTTTATACATCCATCCATACATACATACTCTGCCCCGTTATACATACTCTGCCCTGCTATACTTACTGTGTGCCACCATATTCACACACAGCCTACTATACATACATACTCTGTCACTCTCCTCTCACACGTAATGCTCTGCAGTCGCATGTAACGCTCTGCACTGGCACATAACGCTCTGCGATTGCTCTGCTCTGGCACATAATACTCTGCGATCGCTCTGCTCTGGCACATAATGCTCTGTGGTCGCTTTGCGGTTGCACATAATGCTCTGCAGTTGCTCTGCTCTGGCATGTAATGCTCTGCAGTTGCACGTAACGCTCTGTGGATGCGCGTAATGCTCTGCGGTCGCTCTGGCACGTACTGCTCTGCAATCGCTCTGCTCTGGCACATAATGCTTTGCGGTCGCATTTAATGCTCTGCGGTCGCTCTGCTCTGGCACGTAATGCTCTGCGGTCGCTCTGGCACGTAATGCTCTGCAGTCGCTCTGCTCTTGCACGTAATGCTCTGCAGTCGCTCTGTTCTCATGCATAATGCTCTGCAGTCGAACGTAATCCTCTGCAGTCATTCAGCTCTCACACGTAACGCTCTGCAGTGGCTCTGCTCTGGCACGTAATGCTCTGCAGTCGCACACAGAGATATATTGGGCAGGAATACCAAAAACACAAGATCAAAGGGCAGGGGGGGCAGGAAGGGGCTGTTTGCAGCTATTGATACAGAAGAATGGGCTGTTTGTTTGAGTTTCCCCCCCCTGCTGACAAGAGAACAATAGCAGCAATTAACCCCTCATTGCCCCCATCTACTGCCCCACCCAATTTACCCACCCCTACACAGACCCCCCTGTACTGCCCAACTACCCCGTGTGCCCCCCACATCACCTTCCTGCACCTGTGTTCCCCAGCATTCTGCCCTCATACCCCAGAGATACCCCAGACTCACCCCAGAGTCATGCGTCTAAATACTTAGAGAAACCTCTGAGGTCGGGGAAAATAAACATAGAAACCCAGAACCTGTCGGCAGATCGGCCCCCAGCGGCCCCGTCTAGTCGCCCGTTTCTCCTGCTGTAAAGACTCAAACCTTACTCAGTCGTTGGTCTCGTCTTAGATTCAGGAGCCGTATGTCTATCCCATGCATGTTTACATTCCCCCAATGTATTACCCTATACCACTTCTGCTGGGAGGCTGTTCCACTTATCTACCACTCTCTCAGTAAGGTAAACCTCCCTTCAGTCACATGGGTAGTTGTTATTTGCAGTAATCTTCCTGGCAGGCGGACAGGAAGCTTTGGGTTTCTAGGTGTTTGCTGCCCAGGGGCCCGGAGCCAGCACAGCTTGAGAAGGTGCTGGGGGGGCTGCACGCTCCGACATGGAAGCCCCCCGGGAGCTGGTCTCTATGGGGAGGGCACGCGCCTCTGGGAACACCCCCCCAAACACCGCAGAGAGGAATGGGGTATTAAGGGCAGAAACAGTTACCCCAATCCAGCTGCACCAGCTTCCCACCAGCCACAGGACAGACACCAAAATGCCCCTTACAGCAGGGCGATAATTTTACCTGGGGCATGTAGGGCATGGGGGTAAGTAGGCCAGTTCTATCCTATAAAATAGGGAGCTTATCTTGCCCGGGGTACAAGGGGTAGTTTAGGCGCGTCGCTACCTCTCAGTCCCGATGAGGTGGCCGAGCCCTAGCGCTGTTTAGCCCCCATCTGGGGGGAGCCCTAGGGGGAGCCGGCCGAGCCTCCTTCCCGGCCGCAGGAGAACGATGAGGGCAGTTAGCCCCGGGGCACGGTACAGGGCCCTTCAGGGAGGGTATTTAGCATGTGGAAGCCGCCCAGGGCGTGACCCCCTCGGGTGGCGATTACTGAGCCTCACACATAATAGATCCCCATCACCCCAGGGTGTCATGGAATCCCCGCCGGGAGGCAGGTCCACATACGACGGTCCGTGACGCTTCTCAGTGGCCGGGTCACCAGCCCTTACTGATAATGGCTGAACTGCTGCTCTGGTCTTTCTTACAGGAACTGTCGGGACCTCAAAGGCCTCCTGAGAGGGAAACATTCATTCTATCTGAAGAAGGGACCTCTGAGGTCCCGAGGCTTATGTGACATTACATTTTGTTTGAATGACTTGAGCTAAAGACTCCGTCTTGTCATTGAGTTCTATCCGCTATTCTTCTGGAAGGCACAAGGCGGCTCGTCCGGTAAATACATGGTATCACCGCGCCCCCTACCGCACGGAAATCAGATAAGATTTGCCAGGAGTAAAGATGGCGGCTGTTGTACATCAGAGCGGAAGTCAGCCATCTTGCTGCACCCTGCCTGTATGTCATCGTTCGCAGGCCCAGCAGGATTTCATCAGCCGACGGGGCCGGAAGTGCTCAGGCGGCCATCTTGCTACACCCATCTGAGTGTCTGTACTTGTTAATGAGGCGGCTGTAAGAGGAGTCCCGTTGCACCGGGGCCACAATGAAGCTAATCAGCAAAGATATAGAGAAAGACAATGCAGGGTGAGCTGGGGCCCCCTGTGAGAGCGCTGAGGCAGAGCTGGGGCCCCCTGTGAGAGCGCTGAGACAGAGCTGGGGTCCCCTGCGAGAGGGCGGCGGCAGAGCCGGGGTCCCCTGCGAGAGGGTGGCGGCAGAGCCGGGGTCCCCTGCGAGAGGGTGGCGGCAGAGCCGGGGTCCCCTGCGAGAGGGTGACGGCAGAGCCGGGGTCCCCTGCGAGAGGGTGGCGTCAGAGCCGGGCCCCCTTGCGAAAGGGTGGCGGCAGAGCTGGGGTCCCCCCTGTGAGAGCGCGGCGGCAGAGCTAGGGTCCCCCCCTGGGAGAGCACGGCAGCAGAGCTGGGGTCCCCCCTTGCGAGAGGGCGGCGGCAGAGCCGGGGTCCCCTGCGAGAGGGTGGCGGCAGAGCCGGGGTCCCCTGCGAGAGGGTGGCGGCAGAGCTGGGGTCCCCCCTGTGAGAGCGCGGCGGCAGAGCTGGGGTCCCCCCTGTGAGAGCGCGGCGGCAGAGCTGGGGTCCCCCCCTGTGAGAGCGCGGCGGCAGAGCTGGGGTCCCCCCTGTGAGAGCGCGGCGGCAGAGCTGGGGTCCCCCCCTGTGAGAGCGCGGCGGCAGAGCTGTGGTCCCCCCCTGTGAGAGCGCGGCGGCAGAGCTGGGGTCCCCCCTGTGAGAGCGCGGCGGCAGAGCTGTGGTCCCCCCCTGTGAGAGCGCGGCGGCAGAGCTGGGGTCCCCCACTGTGAGAGCGCGGTGGCAGAGCTGGGGTCCCCCCCCCTGTGAGAGCGCGGCGGCAGAGCTGAGGCCCCTGGGAAGGTATGGGGCAGAGCTGGGAGCCTGCGGAGTGACAAAGGGCCCGAGGACAGAAGAGTGAGTAATTGGTGGGGAGGATGCCCGGAGTGCCCAGCGCGGCATGCGTTAGGAGGGGTGGTCTGCTGCATCCCCTCCCCCGGGGGTCTTGCAGCTGATGGATTGTGACATCTTCCCAGGCAGGTGACGCTGATTCCCGAGGAAGCCGAGGACATGTGGCACACGTACAACCTCCTGCAGGTGGGCGACAGCCTGCGCGCCTCCACCATCAGGTGAGGGGGTGTTGCACTGAGCGGCGGCTCCTGATTGGTCCGTCTGTTCCGTCTGCGCGCTTATTACATGTTTGCGTGTTTATGTGCTGTAAAGAGCCAGTTCTTGGGCAGTGAATACGTTCTACTCGCTACCACTCTAGGAAAGTGCAGACAGAGTCGGCCACCGGCAGCGTGGGCAGTAACCGCGTGCGGACCACCCTCACCATCTGTGTCGAGACCATCGATTTTGACTCCCAGGCTTGTCAGCTGAGGGTCAAAGGAATCAATATCCAGGAAAACCAGTATGTTAAGGTAAAGGAACCCATTCCCAGCTGGTGCGTCTCGGTAATACGTCCCCCGCTTCCCGCCCAGAACACGGCCAAAAGAGACCGCCTCGCAGAGTTACTTAGTACTTTCATAGACAAATGCTGGAGATGCCCCGTCCACTGCATGAAGCAGCCAATCGCTCCTCCTTTGGACTCGAAGGGAGCGCTTTCTGTGTGTATATATATATGCGGGCGTCTCATTAGATCCGTGGCACTCTTGCACGAGTATCTGTGGCCCTGTGTAAATAGCGTTAGTGCACATAGCGGCTGCAGGAGCCCTCTGTCCGCACTCTCGGACTGTCTCTCTAGATGGGGCTTATTTCCCTCTCCCCCTGACCTCACACTCTCTCTCTCTCGCTCTCATCCCCTGACCTATCTCCCCCTTTTATATTTCTGCCACCTCCGCCTGTCTGTTGACAGTGCTCTCTCTCTGTCTCACTCACACTCGCTCTCTCTCTCTAGATGGGGGCTTATCACACTATAGAACTGGAGCTGAACCGCAAGTTCACTTTGGCGAAAAAGCAGTGGGACAGCGTGGTTCTGGAGAGGATCGGTGAGAGTGATCGCTGTCTAGTCGCCGCGTGGTACTGTATATACTAAGCACTCTGGGAACCCCAGTGGGTGACGGGTCTCCCGGGAGCCGGGCAACTCCGGGGTTATCCCCCCCCCCCCCCGGTTAGTGGGAGAGACGGCCCCTGTCCGGTAACTGATGCGTACACGTGTGTGCCGTTCATACAGAACAGGCGTGTGACCCCGCGTTCAGCGCTGACGTGGCCGCCGTGGTTATGCAGGAAGGGCTGGCGCACATCTGTCTGGTGACGCCGAGTATGACGCTTCTCCGGGCGAAGGTAGAAACCAACATCCCGCGAAAGAGGAGGGGTAACTGCACCCAGCATGAAAAGGTACACCCCCGGCTCTATGTAACTGCCCCCGACTGTGTGAGAGTAACCCCCCCCCGGCTCTGTGTAACTACCCCCCCAACTGTGTACGAGTAACCCCCCTCTGTGTAACTGTGTGGGAGTAACACCCCCCCTGGCTCTGTGTAACTGCCCCCCCCGACTGTGTGGGAATAACCCCCCCCCCGCGTTTCACGTGGACTGCACTCTCTCCTTACCTTTTGCTCGGTCTCCTGGCACCCTTGCGCTGGAGCGCTCTCTCTCCCCCCGCGCTTGCGCTCTCGTGTCTCGGGTCATCCTCACACACGGTCTCTGCCCCCACTGCACTCTCTTCCAGGCTCTGGAGAAGTTCTATGAGCAGGTGATGCAGGGAATTCTCCGACACGTTAACTTTGAGGGTAAGTGTTCTCGAGCTGAATGGTTTCTCTAAACGCCTTCTTTTGAGTTTTAGAGTCGCGCTCTCTGTGTGCGCAGTGTGTCACTCGAGGCTGTCTCTCTGTCCACGCAGTGGTGAGGGTCGTTCTCGTGGCCTCCCCGGGGTTTGTCCGCGAGCAGTTTTGTGAATTCCTTTTCCTTCGAGCTGTAAAACAAGATATCAAAACCCTTCTGGAAAACCGCGGGAAATTCCTCCAAGTTCACAGCTCGTCGGGACACAAGTACTCACTCACAGGTACGCGCCCTCTGCTCGCCCGCTCTCCGCGCCCTCTGCTCGCCCGCTCTCCGCTTGCACGGTCCTAACATTTCTGTGCCTCTGTTCTAGAGGTTCTGTGTGATCCGGTGGTCACGGCGCGCCTGGCGGACACCAAGGTAAGTGTGTGCAGTGTCGCGGGGGGCTGCGCATGCCCTATTTGCCCGAGTTTCACGTTTCTCGTTGCTCTCCAGGCCGCCTCGGAGATAAAAGCTCTGGGAGATTTCTACAAAATGCTAAAGAATGAACCGGATCGAGCATTCTATGGGTGAGCAGACTCTGCATGGGCCCCTGCACGCGCGCCAATCCCCCCCGCGCGGGCCCCTGCACGACCCCCCCGCGCGGGCCCCTGCTCGCGCCCCCCCCCCCCCAGTTATTCCCGTTCGGGGGCAGGTTCCAGCTTGACGTGTTACCCCTGAGGTTTAATCAGTAAGATCCTGTTGGGATCCTTATCTGCGCTTCCAATCAGCACCCCACCCGCGGATCTGGCAGCTGGCGCAGTGCAGGGTGTACCGGCTGAGGGTGCCCGTCTTACCCCGGTGTCTGTACTGTACTGATCTGTCACCGGTCACCGCGCTGAGTGTGAGTTTTATGACGACGTGCGGTCTTTGCCATTGCAGGGTTAAGCAAGTGGAGAAGGCTAATGAGGCTTTGGCCATCGACACCCTGCTTGTTACCGATGAGTTGTTCAGGTGAGAGTGTTACAGACGCCCTCTCAACCGCCTGTCCTGCTGTCTCTCTCTGTTCACCCAAACACTGCCTTTACATGTCTCTTTCCTTTCTGTCTCCCGTGGTATGTTTTGACTTAATGCTCCCTTTGCTGTTCCAGACACCAGGACGTGGCCACACGGAGCCGATATGTGAGACTCGTGGACAGTGTGAAGGATAATGGAGGTGCAGTGAGGTGAGGAGAGTATGCCTCCTGGCTGGGAAGATGGTGGCCCCGCGGCCTGCACTGTGGGCTCTAGGTGATCATGCTATGTTCGCATGGCCAGTATGTTCACCAAACAAGTCACATAAGCCTTCTCCTGGTTACATTATATGAAGCCTCCTTAGATAGGAGCACATCTTGTCCTATAAGGTATCCTCTGTCCGCGCTTGTGAGCGAGTCGGACACATGTGGGGTAGTGTATGATACACAGGGGTAAGATGAGGGGTGATGAGGCACTTTGTGAATGATGATGGATTACAATCGCTGTCTTTTCTGCAGGATTTTCTCCAGTTTACACGTCTCAGGAGAACGTAAGTGACACGAGGAAGAGGGGCAGTGGGCAAATGGATGGGGCAACGGGGGGCGGAGAATATGATGTCCAACAGGGCCGTGCTTGGAGAGAAGTATGGACGCTGCGTGTGAGTTGAAACTGATGTTGGCTGTTGGGGATGCCAGGCGTGGAGATGTTTAACCAAAGATGATTAAACAAGGGTGGAGGAAAAACAGGGAGAGAAGCCGGCCAATGGAAGCATGGGGACTATCTTCTTACCCTCTCACCTTTCTGCAGAACTGAGCCAACTGACTGGGGTGGCCGCCATTTTACGTTTTCCGGTGGCAGATCTATCTGAGGACGAGTCTAGCTCTGAGGACGACTAATTGTTGGCTGCAATCATCATCATCATCATCTTCATCACACACAGAAAACGAAAGCATTGGCCAGGTTCCTCAGTTATTATTAATTTATTGATAACCCGTTCAGATGGAGACTTCAGGTGGTGAAGGTGGGACTTTCAGAGGACCTGTTGCTGCAAAGGAGCAATGGAAGAGCTTCTGTGAGTTACCTGGGCCCTCCAGGGGTTGTCAGCAGTGGGGAATGTGCGTGCGCAAGGAGCAGGGTGTGGGTTACAAGAGTTCAATAAACCTTTACATGCTGCGACTCTGCTTGTGTCTGAGGGTCCATTTACTGATATTCCAGGCACCGGCGGCAGGTTAAGGGTTTACAAAATGTATAAAAATCTGGATGGCCAGTGGCAGGTCCATACCCCCCTCTGCACTTACACTCCACCCCCTACTACAGGGGAGCTAGATGTTTGGGGGGCACTTACACTGCACCCGCTACTACAGAGGACCCTTGGAGAGACAGAGTGCTTTCTGTGCTACAGGAAAGAGCATTGCCTTATTTTTAGAATAAAGATGAGTTTGGTGTCTCCCGGCAGGTTGTGCTTCTCTCTCGAGCTGAGACAGGTAGAAACATGAGACGGCTCCGGGCTGCGTCCCCTCCCAGTGCTCTGCTTATAAATGGGGAAGCGAACAGAGCCCCTCAGAGACACTCTCACTAGACAGAGTCAGGTCTTTTGCAGAAACTTTCACCGCACCAAACCAGATTTATTTTGCGGACCGTTCATCAAGCGAAGTCTCATTTTCTTCCAAGGGTTGGTGGCAGGTCTCATGCCTATGGACATATTTGGGCTGTCGTGTGAGCATCCGGGAGGTTGTTAGTGTGACGTCTCGCTGGGGCCATGGCTGATTGTTCAGTGGTTTTAGATGCTGTGCTTAGGTGTCTGCTGCTGGAACTTGCTCTGAGTGTGGGCTCAGTTTTCCCATCACCAGGTAAGTGGGTATTTACTTCCAGGCACCCATCGGCGCCACTGCTACACCCTGTCTGTGGGTCACAGACTGATCCTTACTCGCTTCCTAGAGAGGGATAGTTTGCCCCTCTAGCGAAGGGGCAGATTAAGGTGCTGTTCTATTGTTACCCCGAACCCGGTAACAGCTCCTTCTCCATCACATTCCTGTCCCGGGGTGTCTAGCTCGGCGTGTTCAGGCGGGAGTAGCTTCTCCCCCGGGCTGTCCTTTGAAGTGGGATTGGCGCAGGGAGCTGCGGGTCCTGGTTTAGAGAGGAGGGAGTCTCTGGAAGGAGAGCAGCTGTCTCTTTGAAGCCCATTGACACAGGACTTTACATGTAAAAACTCACCTGCCACCCTCTGAGGCACGTTTCACGCAGCCGTCTGTGGCTACTCGCAGCCTTCGGACATAGTATGGCATGTCCTGTAAATACTATATAATATTCCGCAAAGGGCAAAAGTGCTCGATGCGCTGGGGCCACATCGGGGCATTTACCCATACAGTAAGGGGACTGGAACACGGAGCTTGGGGAATACGGGCGATGTAATTAGTCTGATAACGTGCTGGAGTGAGAAGACCTTTGGGGTGACTAATGTCTCACACTTCAGAGCTGTCAGAATGCTACACGGTGAACGGGAAGGATTATCGGGGGTCCGTGAGCCACGCGGGACCTGAACGCACCCCCTGTCTTTACTGGAACCAGACCACACAACACACGTATAACATCCAGTCAGATCCCAGCGGGGAGCTGGGGCTCGGAACCCACAACCACTGCAGGTAATGGGATGAAGGATGAGTACTGGGAATATGGGGGGCAGGGAGGGTGGTGTCAGCATCCACAAACTCTGCAGCTGACTTTGGGTTACAACATGTCCTTCATGGGGTGGAGCAGCGAGATCTCTACCTGCAAGATCTGTAGCCCAAGTCCGGGTGGCACCACATGTCTTGGGGTACGTGGCTTAAGAACGTGGCGTAATTACAATACACCTTGAAGTGTTAGGCACGTGAATGGACACACTGGTAGCTGGCGTTCGCCTTTGGTATTACCGGTGCCTAGCTGGAAGCCCCGTCGATCCGGCATCAACCACCTTATCTGTAAAAATTAGTGATCTAAGCCCAGTAACTTTTCTTAATCCTCCAGGAACCCCGATTCCGACGTCCAGCCATGGTGTTACGTGTCGGAGACAGAAGATGGGATCTACTGGAAGTACTGTGATATCCCAGCATGCAACAGTGAGTGATGGCAGCAGCAGCCAGTTCTGCAGTAATGATCCCGGTGGGGGTTCCACGTCTGGGATTCCATGTCATTAAAATATACATGAAACATATAGACTTAGTTTCCAGACTCCGTTAATTTGGGACATGATTGGGGAAACTAGGGTGACATCTGGCAATGGAGGCTGGGTGACTACAGATTTGAAGGTTGGCGATGGAGGTTGGGTGGCTTACGGGTTGAAGGTTGGCGATGGAGGTTGGGTGACTTACGGGTTGAAGGTTGGCGATGGAGGTTGGGTGGCTTACGGGTTGAAGGTTGGCGATGGAGGTTGGGTGACTTACGGGTTGAAGGTTGGCGATGGAGGCTGGGTGGTCTAGGGGTTGAAGGTTGGCGATGGAGGCTGGGTGACAAGAATAGAATTCTCTTACACATGTAACGCCGCTAGTGTTTTATTCATGCATGAGGCTTGGCTCCACGTCTTTGCCTAGTACATGTATGACACATGTCTCCGTGTCTCTCTCTCTGCAGTGCCCGGATACATTGGATGCTTTGTGGACTCGGGATCTCCACCAGCTCTGAGTGGCGCCAGCGCAACCTCTGCCAAACTGACAGTCCAGACGTGTATCCGATTCTGCCGCAGGAAAGGGTACCAGGTAGGGGTGCAACAGGGGGCCCAGCACACGATACCCCGAGGGATACGGCTGTTCTGTGTGCCGAGAGGCGGACATACACACGTCATGAGAAAAATAAATTGGCTACATTGCTGCCCTCAGGCATCATCCATACAGGAGGCAAAAAAAAGCCACCGTAATGACGTTTTCCTTATAAATTCTTTAAGGACAGCTTTCTTGGATACCTTTACCGTGTATTAAAACAATCAGCCAGAAATGTAACAGCGTGGTTTAGAGACTCCACGAGGGGCAGGCACATTTCCAAATTAAAAGGCTCCATCGACTTCCCTGCACTAATGTACGGGGGGTCCACACTGTGGGAGGGCCACAGGCTGGTGGCACAGAGTTGTTTCTGTTTTTGCAGAATTTTCGTTCTTTGTTCTGAGCGTTTATTACTTTACCCCCACTCAGTACGCCGGCGTGGAGGCAGGATACGCCTGTTTTTGTGGTGACCTCTCAGACGTGTCCAGGTTGCAGCAGCGGGGCAGCAGTTCTCAGTGTGACCAGGCTTGCTTTGGGAGACCCAACGAGCTGTGCGGGGGAGACGGCAGGATCAGCGTGTACAGCGGTGAGTATATATCCACGTACAGAATACAGGCGTGAGATTAGCGTGTCGCTGTCTCCGTGGTGTATGATCACAGCCTCCTCCTTGATTCTGGGTCCGTCTCCCAGGTTACCATCCTTGACTGTGATCAGTGTCCCCAACTATCCAGGTTCACTGCTCTGCCTCTCTTCCACGGGGGGTAGTCCACGGGGTCATCAAGAGGGATGGACTTCAAACGCGGGAACCCATTAGGCATCCCCAAGAAAATACGTAAAGCAATCTAGAACGATGTATGCAAGGCCGAGTGCGAGCAATTTGGGCAAAGGATTCTTAAGAATGCGCAGTGCTCCCCAACATGAGCGCAAATAGCAGTAGAGCTCATTGTTTAGTCGTATAGACCTTCCAGCATACACACGTTTAATCATATTATCTCTCCACAGTGTGGGTTGGTGCATGCCGTGGGAACCTCTCTACTCCCCATGGTGTTCTGTATTCTCCAGACTTCCCTGACGATTACAGACCTGGTAGCACATGCTTTTGGGAAGTCCACACACCTGGCAGCAACGCTATAGAGCTCCAGTTCCGTTCCTTCCAGGTTCTAGACCCCAGTGATGTTCTTGAGCTGAGAGATGGCACCAATGGGGGCCTCCTTGTCCAGATTAGAGGAGGGGAAAAGCCTCCAAACAGTATAATACTTCCAACGGGTCATCTTCAGGTATCCTTCCAGGCTGATCGGGCACATAGTGGACCAGGCTACGCAATAGCCTACAGAGGTAATGCTTGTGGGAGGTAGGGTGGTGGGCTTCATATATGGGGTTCACGTCACTTTGTAGGACTGTACCGTAATCTACAGAAAAGGGGGGTATGAGTAGTGGAGCTGGGCAGGAGAAGCTGGGGGACAGTAGCAGAGTCTGAGTGAGAGTTCTTGGTGAGCCAAGGGAGTGAGGGCAGCAGTGCTAAGGAACGATGGAGGTTAAGTGTCTTCTCTGTGCTCCAGGTCTGGAGTTGCTGTCATCCCCAGGGGTCTCCACGTCTCCAGATTCTGAAAATTCCCTAAATGCACAAAACGTCAGTTTGCAAACACCAGTCAACACAGCAGAAAAGCACAGCACAGAGCACACTGCATCTGGCAAAGGTTAGTCCAGACAACCCTGCAGTAATCCAGTCACGGCTCCCCTATGAAGGTGCTGTAAAGTATGCACAGCGCATGTAACAGCCAAAGGCTCCACCATCTAAAGGGGTTCCTCTGGCAGTAGGCGTCTAGGGGTTGGTATCCAGTAAGTGCTTGTAATTCATTTTGTGGGATGCAGAGAGTGCATGTTATTGTAAACGTGGACCGTAATGGAGCACACTCTCACCATGCTTCTTTCTGATGACAGGCTGGATACTTCTCACAGCCAGCGTGTCCCTGCTGGTTTTATGCGCTGGATACATGATACGGAGGTACGTGAGACATGCGCCGAAGCACTTTGTTCATTGGTCGTAAGATACGTGACTGTTTGCTCTGAATGCTTTTCTCTTTGCGATTTTCCAGATACTCAGCCTGGGGTTGCATCCCTTTGTCTCCTGCTGCCGGTGTGCGGCCCTCGTCCTGCTCCATGCTTTACAGGCACATGAAAGGACGAAGCGGAGACCTCACCTGTGTCAACCAGACTTCTGTGAGGTCACTGCTGTGATGCCCGTGAACCTCTCAGACTGAAGGATATGAGCTCCGAGACAGAGGAGGTTGCTGAGAGGCCCTGGAAACCAGCGCTTACAGGGCACAAATATCCAGGCACACGTAGAACAGAAGCCAATGTGTCATAAGCTCTGTGGCCTGGGGCTACACAGGCAGCACAGACCAGCAGCAGAGCGGTGGACCGGCTGTAGATTTCAGCGCAGAACAAGACGTCAGGGCTGGAAACGGGAAGATGTATAATTGATACTCCGCAGATAATGGTTCTAGAAGGAGTGTAATCACCGGGAGTGACGAAACCTCCCGAGAAAAACGGCAATTAAAAAGTACCTGCCACTGAAACGCATCTCTTTATTATGATCTCAGATGTGTGATAGGAGTGGTAATCCCTGAACCCTCACAATGTTGGTAGCAGAACGCACAGGGCCGTGTTAGCGGCTGCCACTCTCATACCACTGACCTTATAAATAATACCTGTTCTGCCACATGTCCTTAAGGGGTTACCTCTGTAATAAGCACTCACATGGAGCCTCCATGAGCCCATAAACTGGTTCTGTCCAAGGGTCTCTGTGACAGGATGACCTGTACCCCGACTGGGTACACCTGCCAAAACATGCTTCCCACAATCCAAGACTCTATGGTTAACCCTTTCAGCACTGGACAGGTCTAGCTCTGATGAGATGGACCGTAGATCAAATGGAGCCTCGCTGACACTGTGGCTAGCCAAAGCTGAGCTACCCAGTGTTGCTATTGTCCTAAAATGGACAATAAGTTATCATAGCAGCCCACCCCAAGCATTAGACAGCACCAATGTTGAGGTGATAACAGGAATAGTTCATTGGGACAACGCATACATACGGAATTATAGATTACAGATAAGGAGCATAATCATATCAACCAAACACGATGCCCAGACAGCCCATAGCCTCCGCGTATTTCTATGGCCAACCATATCTACCCGACAAAGAGTCACTATTTCGGGGTGATTCCGAGGGAGCAGCATCAATCCCGGATCAATAGAGAGCTCAGGGTCTGATGATGCTGTGTTCCAAAGTGCGGCGTGATCCGACATCGGGATCCTGAATGACGTCCCCGGGAATATTCTGCGCAGTAGCCAGGCCAGAGTTCCATAGTCGCGCCTGAGTAAACCCCGGTCCTAAAGATTAGTGATAAAACCGGGGTTCCCAAATGAGCTCCCTCATCGTAACCACCTCCAATTGTTAGTAAAGTAGGTTGAAAAAAGACTTTAGTCCATCAAGCTCAACCTTTTACACATACCTAGCTTCTAAAGCTGATCCAAAAGAGGGCAAAAAAAAACCCTACTTGGGGCAATTACCAATTATGCCACAACAGGGGAAAAAATCCTTCTTGATTCCATCAGATTACTCCCTGGATAAACTACCTAATATAACTGTCCTTTTAACAGCTGTAGCCCTTCATGTTATGCTTCACCAGAAAAGCATCCAGACGTTTCTTAAAACTATCCAGTTAGATAATACAACATCCTCAGGCAGAGAATTCCATATTCCTACTGTTCTTACTGTGAAGAACCCTTTCCTCTGCTGAAGAACCCTTTCCTCTGCTGACGCTGAAATCTCCTTTCCTCAAGTCTCAACTGATGACTCTGTGTCTTCGCCTCTTGGTAAATAAATCACTAGAGAGCTCACCACGAACACTGTATAACCTCAAAAGAGCAACGTGGCAGGACAACGGGCGTCCGTACCGACAGTCTCAATCGATGACGGGTGTCGCCGCGGGTCATAGCCGCCATACAGTTCCCTGATTTCCGCGGCTAGGTCCTGGTCAGACGCAGGACACAGGAAATGATGATCTGCTGGGTTTTTAACATCAGGGTGTGATTGTACTCCTAGGGGAGAATGAAGAAACGGGGGAAAAAACTACAAACTGGCTAAGCAGTCTTCTGCCACCCAAGTTCCGTGACAGTCTCCATACACCGTCCATGTATAACGGGGGCTGCAGCTGGTTATGCAAAATCTCTTAATCCATGTGAGTGATGAAGCCCCAACCGGCGACTTTCCAGGGCTCTGAACTACCCTTAACACCTCTCTCTGGGGTATTGCTGACAGAAGTTCGGGGCAGGTTATTTAGAGCAGGCTGACAGCAGCCCCTTTCTCTTGGGGTGAGTGATACCTCGCTCTCTCTCTAAGGGTAGGTAATATCCTTCTCTCTCTCTCTCTCTCTGGGGTATTGCTGACAGAAGTTCGGGGCAGGTTATTTAGAGCAGGCTGACAGCAGCCCCTTTCTCTTGGGGTGAGTGATACCTCGCTCTCTCTCTAAGGGTAGGTAATATCCTTCTCTCTCTCTCTCTCTCTGGGGTATTGCTGACAGAAGTTCGGGGCAGGTTATTTAGAGCAGGCTGACAGCAGCCCCTTTCTCTTGGGGTGAGTGATACCTCGCTCTCTCTCTAAGGGTAGGTAATATCCTTCTCTCTCTCTCTCTCTCTCTCTGGGGTATTGCTGACAGAAGGCCGGGGCAGGTTATTTAGAGCAGGCTGACAGCAGCCCCTTTCTCTTGGAGTGAGTAATACCTCGCTCTCTCTCTCTCTCTAAGGGTGGGTAATAACCTCTCTCTCTCTCTCTCTCTCTCTCTCTCTCTCTCTCTCTCTCTCTCTCTCTCTCTCTCTCCCTCGGGGGTATTGCTGACAGAGGGTTAGAGCTGTTATATTGAGCAGCTCATTACTAACCCCCGATACACCTCGGGCTCTGCGTTCCTCACGCAGAAAGCGCGGGCTGCATATAGAGCTAAGCACCGATCGGTGAATCCGGGGCGACATCCTTATATTCTAGCTTCTTGGGTTTTACCCTTAACAACCGGCTCCTACTTTGATAGGCTGAAGGACACGCTTTAAACCCCTCCCCATGTCCGGACCGCGCGCTGCGGCCACACCCTTTCCTCGGACCATCGTATCGTGCAGCGCTTCTTGGCTCCGCCCCACTCGTAGAAGCGCAGTAAGAGCTCGTGCAGAGGGCGGGGACTGTGGAGCGACTGACTCGCGCTGTGGGCGGGAAGGCTTTATAACGGCTGCCGTGTGCGGGGAGGGGTCGTGTCCCGTAATCCTGTTCACTGTCCCTGTCACGGGAAAGGTCTAGAGCTGGAGCCGCGGAGGGCACCGGGCGGAGGAGGGGCGGGGAGACCGGGGGAAGGGGTTGGAGGCAGTTGACAGGAGGCCGGGAATGTAGGATGGGCAAGTAAACTGCCGGTAGCCGGGATATCCCCTCAGCAAAGGAGAGAGGCCGACCCCGTGTCTCCCACCCAGAGAAACACTTACACAAGAGGCACCGACAGGTAGGGAGCGGCTTCCCACCAACAGGGAGAACCCCCTAAACACGGCAGAGAGAGACCCACACAAACCAGCCTACCGACAGAGACCCCCCCACACACACACACCAGCAAATACCCCCACACACACCAGCCTGCCGGCAGAGACCTCCACACACACACACACACACACACTCGCAACAGCAAATCCCCCCCCCACACACACACACACAGCCTGTGAGCAGAGACCCCCCTCGCCTATACACACACACACACACCGGCCTACCGACAGAGACCCCCCTACACACACACACACACCGGCCTACCGACAGAGAGGTGAACCCTTCCCTGGGCATTTGGGGCAGTCTGGCCCCTGCACCCATTCCCTGGACAGGCTGTTCTAGAGCTTTTGGTGGCTGGGGCACAGTGGGGATGGTGCAGACTTGGCGGCTGAAGAAATGACAACTCTGGGCATTGACAGGAGCCAGAGACACAGGGCTAGTGCCCTGCCAGCCCTTTATCCGTCTTGTTTACATGTAACAGACTTTTTACATGAGCGACAGGGTCCGGGCAAGATGAATGTAATTGCCCCTGCAGCCATAGCATGCAATGGAGGAGAAATGCCCCTGGTGTAGCAGAGGTTCTTACATTGACAAGGTGTGGAGGTGGGGCTCCTTCATCTCCATAAATCCCGCGATGACTTTGGAGTCCTGGCCATAAATCCGGATCGCTGCTAAGGAGATCCACCGGCTCTTAACTGAAAAAGAAGTTGTTTTTTGGGTTTCATTCAAAAAAGGAGTTCTCTGGCCGCTTGTAGAAACCACTGCTGGTTATGTGGTTGGAGCCGATGGTGACCAGAAGAGGACTCCAAGCCTCTCGCTTTCACCAAAGAAGGGGGCAAAGCATGAGGAATGGCTTCATGTAGTGGAAGCTGCTCTGTTGGGAGACTGTGACTTCTTCGTTTGGACTTTTCTTCTTGTTAAACAAAATCCGGTGTGCTCCGTCCGCCATGAAAGAAAAGGTCCCTAAAACCCGCTTTCAGAGTCTATTCTGCCACCGGCGTTACCCTCTCACCGGCCAATAAGCCGGAGCTGCTACGACTTCATTTGGTTAGAAAGACTTAGAAATACAAATGTCTGAACTGTCTCTGTTTTTTGGGACGAGGAGAAGTCTGTTACGAGTGATCGCAGGACATATGGCGTTCCTTAATGGCCCACGGCTACTAGACTGGGCCAGCTCCCCGCCGCATCTGCAGTTCAATAAATTTGTGTTAACGGGATATCGACCGGTGGCCAGTGGAGCGGAGTGTATGAGGAGCCTTTTCTACCTGCACAATGAGCTGGGCAACATCTACACCCACGGTGAGGCTGGGGGGGGGGGCGATGGGGGCACATAGTGCAGTAAAGGGGATGTAAGGTCACAGTGAGGGGACGTGTCTCTGAATACGTGCCGGTGACATCTGCACTCAGCATTAGCGCGTCCTGTGTGTTGTTGCGATGAAGGGATGTGTGTAACGCGCGGTGGCAATAGGGTATTAGGTGAGCGCCACCCCTTTGGGTGCTCTCTTGCTGCCGGCGGTTATATGGGTGGAATCGGTTCGCTGGCTGATGTGCCTTACGATGTCGGCGTGTTTAGCCAAGCAGCCTCCCGTCATTCAGTTCACTAGCTGGGCCGTGGAGCTGTCTGTCTGCACTCATCACAGGCTCCTTCTGCTTTTTGATAAATGCTCACTTTTTTTTTGCCCCGGGGAGCGTTTTGCTGGCTGCAGCTTTTGGCGTGTGAGGGGTAGTGAGAAGCTTTGCCTGTGCATGTGTTAAGCCGTGTAATACGATGCTGCCTCTCGGAGGTTAACAAGCCGAGAAACCGAAGGGAATTCATATAGAGCGATTCCGGAGGATCCAGGAACGTAAACGTGCCTTATAGCCAGGGGCACCGGCAGAGCAGCCGCCAGGGGCACCGGCAGAGCAGCCGCCAGCGGCATACGGACAGTAAGGACAGCAGGGCGAGTGAATGCGCCTTCTCGGCTGCGCGTTTACACAGCCACATTGCATGCTTTCTTTGTAACATTGCGTTGGGCTGATTGCGCCTTGTTATCCTCTGCCGCCTCGTATGAATGTGAATCCTTTTTAACGCTTATTCACTCAAGGGAGAGCTGTGGCGTCGTCCCCCTCACTCCACGATTCATTGTCTGGTTTCTCCAGCAAGAAAATCGTAAGCTCCTGTGAGCAGGGCCCTCCTCCCCTGTTATATGCCAATTGTCTACCCTTTATACCACGCTGCGGAATCTGATGGTGCTTTATAAACCAACAAACACGGGCTGAGCTGGCCTCATCATGTATAATTTAATGGGTGATTTAACTATACATTATACAGAGCCAGCTAATCTCTTCCTGCAGCAGAAGCTCACTGGGGTTGGCCCTTCATAATGTCTTGTGAAGACAAAGCGTAGAAACAGAACTCGGTTTAGTGAATAAACCCCATAGACGTGTTAAACCCGGGAAAGGCTTCGGGTTCTGCGGTGTAAATGAGGTTATGCTGTACCGGGTGTTGTATTTAGTAAAGTGCATGTACTATGCTCATTCCTCCGGACCAAGGGCTGCAGGGAGTGTCCGCTCAAGGACTACGTCCGTCTGCCGCTTTGGGCAGTCTTGTTGGGTTTATTCCTCCGACTGTCTAAGCATTAACTGCTATCAAAGGGTTACAGAAGGAGTCTTAAGTACTTAAGAGCTTTAAGGTGAGCACGAGGAGTGTCCCCATAAGGAGCTCTAAATCCTAATCTCTTTAGTCATGACCTGGATTCCAGCCGCCTCGTACCCTTCGGCCCTCATATGGCCGGGGGTTCTGCTCTGGGAGACTTTAGATTTGTGGGCAGCCCCATCTACCTTCTAGGAGCCGGGCAGTATTTGGGGTGAAGGCCTGTAACGAGGGTCTGCTGTGACCTCTGCTCCTTCTGGGGTCGTGTAACAGGAGCTTCCTATTGGAGCCGCTGTGGGCCTCAGGGTACTTGGCCTGTCCACCTCAAATACCCCCTTGAGATCTGACCCTCCTCACTGTCAGCGGGCTGCTGGTTAGTCTCCCTGGGCGTCTGTGATGTACGGACGGGAAATGCGTGTATTTGGGGATGAGGTGGCTGCCCCGGTGCTGGAGGCGCAAAATAACCGCTTGGTGGCCGATTGCATGCCATGCGCTCCCATTAGCCGAGGCCTCGTTAACCCCAGAAAGGGTTCTCAATGCAAATCCCACGCAGCTTTTATACAAACTGCTCCCACCGACTCCCGAAAGCCACGTTCCTCTGCTCGGTTCAGGGGCGGGTTAGTGGCTCGGACAGAGGCCTTCGGAAGTGTTTAGATACCCTTAAGACCGCCATACTGCCTGCCAAACGTGTACAGCGATGGAATTAAGATGTATTGCGAGGAGGCAGCTCCACGTAAACTGGTCTAGCTGGAGATGGCTGCGAACGTCTTTCCTCCGCCAAGGATAAGCGTCCGGGTTCCTGAGAAAGCTGATTTAGGAATTAGGAGGACATTGCAAACTCAGCTAGTCTTACCTGCAAAATCTGCGTGAGAGCAGGCGGCCCCGTACACCCTGACTGTGCATTTATATAAATATATAATTAATACATACACGGGTGAGTGCGCACGTCATACGGGCTCGTGATGCCGCCACGCTCTCGATTGCAGGCACTGAGCTGTGGTTTGGTCACGACTGTCATCATTTGTGTAAATAAACTCCAGACCTGAACCCGACACGAACATCCTTAGGAATAATTTAGAAGCAGCGTTATCTCCGTGTGCTGCAGCCGTAGGAACGCGTGTCGCCCGATAACAGAGTGGGAGGACTTTCTCCTGTCAGGGTTAGTCCTGACCACGTGTTGGGGAGTCCGCGGTTCTCTAGAGTGGAGATTTTTTTCGCTTGCTTCGGTGGGATGCTTTTGACCAGAAACTGTGTTCTTCGTATGAGGTGCAGAGATTCCTCGGTGTGACGTATAAGTTCTCTTGTAGACATGGGTGAAACGCGCGGAGATTCCTCGGTGTGTGACGTATAAGTTCTCTTGTAGACGTGGGTGAAACGCGCGGAGATTCCTCGGTGTGTGACGTATAAGTTCTCTTGTAGACGTGGGTGAAACGCGCAGAGATTCCTCGGTGTGACGTATAAGTTCTCTTGTAGACGTGGGTGAAACGCGCAGCGATTCCTCGGTGTGTGACGTATAAGTTCTCTTGTAGATGTGGGTGAAACGCGCGGAGATTCCTCGGTGTGACGTATAAGTTCTCTTGTAGACGTGGGTGAAACGCGCAGCGATTCCTCGATGTGTGACGTATAAGTTCTCCTGTAGACGTGGGTGAAACGCGCGGAGATTCCTCGGTGTGTGACGTATAAGTTCTCTTGTAGACGTGGGTGAAACGCGCGGAGATTCCTCGGTGTGACGTATAAGTTCTCTTGTAGACGTGGGTGAAACGCGCGGAGATTCCTCGGTGTGACGTATAAGTTCTCTTGTAGACGTGGGTGAAACGCGCAGCGATTCCTCGGTGTGACGTATAAGTTCTCTTGTAGACGACGTGGGTGAAACGCGCGGAGATTCCTCGGTGTGACGTATAAGTTCTCTTGTAGACGTGGGTGAAACGCGCAGAGATTCCTCGGTGTGTGACGTATAAGTTCTCTTGTAGACGTGGGTGAAACGCGCAGAGAATCCTCGGTGTGACGTATAAGTTCTCTTGTAGACGTGGGTGAAACGCGCAGCGATTCCTCGGTGTGTGACGTATAAGTTCTCTTGTAGACGTGGGTGAAACGCGCAGAGATTCCTCGGTGTGTGACGTATAAGTTCTCTTGTAGACGTGGGTGAAACGCGCAGAGATTCCTCGGTGTGACGTATAAGTTCTCTTGTAGACGTGGGTGAAACGCGCAGAGATTCCTCGGTGTGACGTATAAGTTCTCTTGTAGACGTGGGTGAAACGCGCAGCGATTCCTCGGTGTGACGTATAAGTTCTCTTGTAGACGTGGGTGAAACGCGCAGCGATTCCTCGGTGTGTGACGTATAAGTTCTCTTGTAGATGTGGGTGAAACGCGCAGCGATTCCTCGGTGTGACGTATAAGTTCTCTTGTAGACGTGGGTGAAACGCGCAGCGATTCCTCAGTGTGACGTATAAGTTCTCTTGTAGACGTGGGTGAAACGCGCAGCGATTCCTCGGTGTGTGACGTATAAGTTCTCTTGTAGACGTGGGTGAAACGCGCAGAGATTCCTCGGTGTGACGTATAAGTTCTCTTGTAGACGTGGGTGAAACGCGCAGCGATTCCTCGGTGTGTGACGTATAAGTTCTCTTGTAGATGTGGGTGAAACGCGCAGAGATTCCTCGGTGTGTGACGTATAAGTTCTCTTGTAGACGTGGGTGAAACGCGCAGCGATTCCTCGGTGTGTGACGTATAAGTTCTCTTGTAGACGTGGGTGAAACGCGCAGAGATTCCTCGGTGTGTGACGTATAAGTTCTCTTGTAGACGTGGGTGAAACGCGCAGAGATTCCTCGGTGTGACGTATAAGTTCTCTTGTAGACGTGGGTGAAACGCGCAGAGATTCCTCGGTGTGACGTATAAGTTCTCTTGTAGACGTGGGTGAAACGCGCAGCGATTCCTCGGTGTGACGTATAAGTTCTCTTGTAGACGTGGGTGAAACGCGCAGCGATTCCTCGGTGTGACGTATAAGTTCTCTTGTAGACGTGGGTGAAACGCGCAGCGATTCCTCAGTGTGACGTATAAGTTCTCTTGTAGACGTGGGTGAAACGCGCAGCGATTCCTCGGTGTGTGACGTATAAGTTCTCTTGTAGACGTGGGTGAAACGCGCAGAGATTCCTCGGTGTGACGTATAAGTTCTCTTGTAGATGTGGGTGAAACGCGCAGAGAATCCTCGGTGTGACGTATAAGTTCTCTTGTAGACGTGGGTGAAACGCGCGGAGATTCCTCGGTGTGTGACGTATAAGTTCTCTTGTAGACGTGGGTGAAACGCGCAGCGATTCCTCGGTGTGACGTATAAGTTCTCTTGTAGACGTGGGTGAAACGCGCAGCGATTCCTCGGTGTGTGACGTATAAGTTCTCTTGTAGATGTGGGTGAAACGCGCAGCGATTCCTCGGTGTGATGTATAAGTTCTCCTGTAGACGTGGGTGAAACGCGCAGCGATTCCTCGGTGTGTGACGTATAAGTTCTCTTGTAGACGTGGGTGAAACGCGCAGCGATTCCTCGGTGTGTGACGTATAAGTTCTCTTGTAGACGTGGGTGAAACGCGCAGAGATTCCTCGGTGTGTGACGTATAAGTTCTCTTGTAGACGTGGGTGAAACGCGCAGCGATTCCTCGGTGTGACGTATAAGTTCTCTTGTAGACATGGGTGAAACGCGCAGAGATTCCTCAGTGTGACGTATAAGTTCTCTTGTAGACGTGGGTGAAACGCGCAGAGATTCCTCGGTGTGACGTATAAGTTCTCTTGTAGACGTGGGTGAAACGCGCAGAGATTCCTCAGTGTGACGTATAAGTTCTCTTGTAGACGTGGGTGAAACGCGCAGAGATTCCTCAGTGTGACGTATAAGTTCTCTTGTAGACGTGGGTGAAACGCGCGGAGATTCCTCGGTGTGTGACGTATAAGTTCTCTTGTAGACGTGGGTGAAACGCGCAGCGATTCCTCGGTGTGTGACGTATAAGTTCTCTTGTAGACGTGGGTGAAACGCGCAGAGATTCCTCGGTGTGTGACGTATAAGTTCTCCTGTAGACGTGGGTGAAACGCGCAGCGATTCCTCGGTGTGTGACGTATAAGTTCTCCTGTAGACGTGGGTGAAACGCGCAGAGATTCCTCGGTGTGTGACGTATAAGTTCTCCTGTAGACGTGGGTGAAACGCGCAGCGATTCCTCGGTGTGTGACGTATAAGTTCTCTTGTAGACGTGGGTGAAACGCGCAGCGATTCCTCGGTGTGTGACGTATAAGTTCTCTTGTAGACGTGGGTGAAACGCGCAGCGATTCCTCGGTGTGTGACGTATAAGTTCTCTTGTAGACGTGGGTGAAACGCGCAGAGAATCCTCGGTGTGTGACGTATAAGTTCTCTTGTAGACGTGGGTGAAACGCGCAGCGATTCCTCGGTGTGTGACGTATAAGTTCTCCTGTAGACGTGGGTGAAACGCGCGGAGATTCCTCGGTGTGTGACGTATAAGTTCTCTTGTAGACGTGGGTGAAACGCGCAGCGATTCCTCGGTGTGTGACGTATAAGTTCTCTTGTAGATGTGGGTGAAACGCGCAGAGATTCCTCGGTGTGTGACGTATAAGTTCTCTTGTAGACGTGGGTGAAACGCGCAGCGATTCCTCGGTGTGACGTATAAGTTCTCTTGTAGACGTGGGTGAAACGCGCAGAGATTCCTCAGTGTGACGTATAAGTTCTCTTGTAGACGTGGGTGAAACGCGCAGCGATTCCTCGGTGTGTGACGTATAAGTTCTCTTGTAGACGTTGGTGAAACGCGCAGCGATTCCTCGGTGTGTGACGTATAAGTTCTCTTGTAGACGTGGGTGAAACGCGCAGAGATTCCTCGGTGTGTGACGTATAAGTTCTCCTGTAGACGTGGGTGAAACGCGCAGAGATTCCTCGGTGTGTGACGTATAAGTTCTCTTGTAGACGTGGGTGAAACGCGCAGAGATTCCTCGGTGTGACGTATAAGTTCTCTTGTAGACGTTGGTGAAACGCGCAGCGATTCCTCGGTGTGACGTATAAGTTCTCTTGTAGACGTGGGTGAAACGCGCAGAGATTCCTCGGTGTGTGACGTATAAGTTCTCTTGTAGACGTGGGTGAAACGCGCGGAGATTCCTCGGTGTGTGACGTATAAGTTCTCTTGTAGACGTGGGTGAAACGCGCAGAGATTCCTCGGTGTGACGTATAAGTTCTCTTGTAGACGTGGGTGAAACGCGCAGCGATTCCTCGGTGTGTGACGTATAAGTTCTCTTGTAGACGTGGGTGAAACGCGCAGCGATTCCTCGGTGTGTGACGTATAAGTTCTCCTGTAGACGTGGGTGAAACGCGCAGAGATTCCTCGGTGTGACGTATAAGTTCTCTTGTAGATGTGGGTGAAACGCGCAGCGATTCCTCGGTGTGACGTATAAGTTCTCTTGTAGACGTGGGTGAAACGCGCAGCGATTCCTCGGTGTGTGACGTATAAGTTCTCTTGTAGACGTGGGTGAAACGCGCGGTGACCGCTGTGCTTCTCTTGCAGGGATCCCGCTCTTGTGCTTCCTCTTCCTGCTCCCTCTTCAGATTCCATGGCGTCAGCTGTCGGTACCGTGGCTCGGCGTGGTGCATTACTTGGCGTGTGTGAGCCCGCAGCTGGGCAGCGTCCTCTATCATCTCTTCATGAACCATCATGGCGGAGCAGCGGTTTACCGGAAGCTTCTCACTCTCGACATGTGCGGAATCTGTCTGGTGAACACGTTAGGTGAGTCCGTGCCGCTGGGGTATCTGGGGTATGTGATGTAAACGCTGGGGCGGCTGAGCATGTCGGTGGATGGTCAGGAACGGGCGATCCCAGTCAGTTCTGGAATAAATTGCGTCGATTAGAACGTGCTGAGCCACGTGAGCGCTCTCTGGGAAGCTGCGCGTTGTAGATCCGGGGAGGAAGCTGCAGCGAGGCGCTGGCGAGCGATTCCCTGACGCCGTCCCGTGGATAGCGGGTACTGCACTTTCCGGGCCGAGCTGAGCGTATTTATAAAAGCGTGGTGGGGTTTTACTTTTTAGGGGGAGTTTTTTCTGACAGCCGGCGGGGGATCAGATTTTTTTTATTATACAGTCAGAGAAGCTGCTGCTTCAGAGACGTTGTAAGCGTTTAGATGTAAACACGAGGCCGCTGTCTTTAACGGGAGTCTTGTGTGCGTTAGACTCCGGCCGAGCTAATGGGCAGTCCCGCTGGCCCACAAAAATGTCCAGCGATAGCCTATAGGAAGCGCTCAGGGGGCATCTAAGACCCGTTTGCCAGCAACTGAGCCACGCGGCCCTCTAAGAGCCGGAGCCAAAAATGGTTGCAAAGAAACAGCCAAGCCAGACACGGCAGGAGCCTAAAGCAGACCCAGTGGCGTTCGGTCGCGTAACGCACCGCTTGGCAGAACTCGCGGGCCTCGCTCTTCCTCCCGACTCCGCGTCGTGATTTGCCTTTTCCTGTCTTGCAAACTCCCTTTTTAATCATGAGCTTCTACCCCACAGGTGCCCTTCCGATTATCTACTGCACGCTCCTGTGCTACCCGGCCACGCGCAGCCTGGCGCTCCTGGCATATTCTGCCCTCTCCAGTTACGTGATTTTCTGCGCCGTCAGCGCTCACAGCAACGTCAGCCGGCTGTGCTCCTTCACGTGGCAGGCTGCCTTCCGCTTCCTTTTCTTCTACCTACGATGGGCAGGACTGGGATCCGGTCACCCGTCGTCCCTGCGCTGCTACCTCCTGATGGACTGCCTGGCTCTGCTCGGTGGGATCATCAACATTTCCCGGCTCCCCGAGAGGCTGAGGCCGGGCAAGTTTGACTACTGGTGCAACAGCCACCAAATAATGCATGTGCTAGTGGTGATCAGCATCCTGTACCTGCACTGGGGGGTGACCTCTGACCTCGCGTGGATCGGAAGCTACTCCTGCCCCCTGGAGTGAGGTGGAGAGCCATTTTCTCCTGGATCAGGTTTAGGATAGATGAGCCGTAGAGCACTTTGTAGATGCCTCCTGCCTCCGTGTCTAGCGGCTGGGAAGCCGCATCACGAGGATCCGCGAGGACAGATTCTGCCGCCAAAGTGGGGGGTGTCAGGATCCTCTGCGGGTTATTAACATATCAGTATTTACAGCCTCAGCCATCACACTCCATGTACAGACGGGCGCCACTGAGTCATATTGAAACACCGGTATCACCCAGCAGCCCCTTCTCCCCAGCTGCGTTTATTTTACACTGTAAGATGGTTGGGGGAGGGGTGAGCAGAGCTGGCCCTTTGGGGATAGAAAGGGTGTTAATGGGGTAAGGGAGACCGGGTGCGAGGCATGGCCTGTGGGGCACAGATTAGTGAATGTCTTTGTAAGAAAAACTTGAATGTATTATTTAAAGGGGCCACTGGGCCCCATACTTATGTTTAAAGAAAGGTCAGAGCCCCCGCCCCAGCATGTGCTCAGAATGCCCGTTCTCGTGTGTAAGGAACGCGAACGCTTCCCGCCGGAGGAGGCGTCCGGTCCATAAAGACGATGCGTCGGAGCCCAGCCAGCCAATCACACAGGGCTCTGCACGAGGCCAGTATTAATGCAATAATAAAGCCAGACGCGTTCCGCTACTGCATGTGTCAGCGCATTATTACTGCACCGGCGGGTACAGCTAATCCAATCGTAACAGGAGGGGCCGCGCCATTGGTTGCAACAAGCCGGCTTGCGAAGGGCGGTGGATCTTACCCATTCACTCCAACTTGCCCTATAGGTGGCTGTTGCTAATATGCAACGTGGTTGCTGTCCACGAGGGCCGGGGTTATGCAGAGTGGAGGGCCACGTCTCTCCTACCTGACTGTTCAGCGGCTGTAAATGCTATCTCCCGCCAGAGAAAACCCAAGAGGAGTCCGTGGCTGGCCTGTCCGGCCTTGCCTGCGCATGCACCCCAACAACAGGGGGCCTGCGCATGCATCCCAACAACAGGGGGCCAGAGCGCCGCCACAACCCCCCCCCCCCGGCAGACAGGACCCAGGTCGCATTCGGTAAGATGCAAAAAAAAAAAAAAAAGACACGAGGCGCGCAGTCTGCCCACCTTACATTTAAAAAATAAAACACATATTTTACAATTAATGAATCAAAG
Organism: Spea bombifrons; assembly: GCF_027358695.1. NCBI lineage: Eukaryota > Metazoa > Chordata > Amphibia > Anura > Pelobatidae > Spea > Spea bombifrons. The sequence continues at coordinate 47,119,868 of NC_071093.1, forward strand.
GTTTCCTGCATTAATCAGGCGGCTTTACATAAAAGGCGCAGTCATTGCAAGCTGGGGCTGGACCTGTGAATCCTCCGCCCCAACGGACATTAACCAGCTGTACGGGAGGAGGGTAGCCGAGGGCCACTAGGCATCCGCGAGGAAAACAGACGAAAGAGTATAGAGAGGCCTGCCGGGCCGGCGCACGCCCAGCGCCAAGACTACACCGCGGGCCCTACGTTCACAGCACACAGAGGCCATGAGAAGCAGCTCGTCGTCCTCCACCGAGGAAAGGTCCAATAATGTACAGGGGAGAGAAGGGGCACAGAGTCCGGCCACCTGAGGCACCGCAGCTCTCACTGCTCAGTGGCATCATCAAACATCGTAATGAGGTTGCGTGGCAAAAAAGAGGAGCGCGGGGCATCTTCCACAAAACCAGACGAGTCAGGGCTGGGGTCAGGGCTGAGAGTTTTCACGCTGGCAGGAGAGTCCTGGCTAATTCTGCTCACATTTGGGGTCAGGGTGAGGGCCGACCTGTCAGACCAAAAAATACAAATAAGACCCAGGAGACTTGCAGGCAGGCGGCAGGCGCAGGCAGGCAGCGGGCGCACTCACCTCCTCCTCACTCCATAATCCGGGGACAAGTTACGAGGGGTCGAGGTGCTGCCCAGCGACGGCCGTGACAGGCGGTGGTCGGGGGAATGGCGGCTGCTGTAGGAAGTAAGTAAAGATGAGGAACAGCCTCTTCTGTGACATTATGAACATACAGACAGGGCCACTCCGCGAGTCACACTCATACCTCCCCAGGAGCTCGTGGCCGTGGTACGTCAGGTTCCGGGCCGGTGCCAGGGGACTGGGGGGCACCTCAAACACATCATCCCCAAGGCTGTCCTCATCCCAGTCGCTGGAGATGCTGCTGTCACCCAGCCGGTTGGCTGTAGGAGAGGACGGCGGGGAGCGCGCAGGTATTCTTAGTCCCGCAGAGCGCAGAAGCCACAAAACAGGACGTGTGAGACTTTGAAACACAACAGCAAGCAGCAAGACCAAAACCTGCGGGAGAGAAGACACGAGAGATGCCAGTTACAATGCGGGCCCCTGCAACATGGACGCACTGGATCCAGTGCCACAGCATCCTCACCTGGTACACAACCAGAATCTTCCCCCAAGTCCACTGAGTAGCTAATGCCGCCTTCCTCCAGCGCTCGGCCTGCAGGACAGCAGGAAGCGAAAGCAGCCAATCCACGGTTACCCGGCGACGATGGTCGGGATCCAGCATTGCAGAGAGAACTTTCAGGAACTCCGGGGACAGATCTGAAGGTAGGACAATACGGGACGAGTTATAACGCACTACAAAGGGATTTAAGTATCCATGGTACAGGGGCAACGTGCCGACAGAGCGCGAAATGCCACACAGCAGGCGGCGGATGTGCTGAGGTACTCACCGGAGGTGAACTCCATCGGGAGGCGCCCTTGCCGCAGTTGCTGCCAGCCGTCTCCACCCTTTGGCAGCTCCATGTTGCAAGAAACCTCTAGAAGAGTCATACCAAGGCTGAGAGATTAAGTCAGACATCAGTCAGGAACTCACAACAAAAGCCCTAAGAGCCCAGCACCGAAAGCTCTTCTCACCTGAACACGTCGGCCGCTTTCCCAAACACACCGTCGAGCAGCTCAGGCGCCATGTACCGGGGGTCACCCTCTTGGGCTTCCCCAATTCCTCCATCCGAGCCGTCTAGTTCTACCATCAGCCCAAAATCTCCCAGCTTGCAGACTCCGGAGTGGGAGATGAAGACGTTCGCCGGCTTGATATCAAGGTGCAGCAGATTGCGGTCGTGGAGATGCTTGAGTCCCCGCAGCAGGTCACACATGATGTTCCAGGCTTGCCGCGGCGGTAAGGGCCCTCCGGCCTCTTCGGACAGTTGCTGCAAGCTGCAGGCGCACAGCTCCGTTTGCAGGTAGAGGAGGCGCTTTTCCTCCCAGGCTCGTACAAAACGCACGCAGTTTGGATGCTGCCCGACGCGTTCGTGCTTCCTCACTTCCTGCAGCTTTCGCTGGCGGTCGGACTCGCCTCGGAACGGGGAAACAGAGCGCTTCACGGCATACAGCGCGCCGTCCTCGCGGCTTCTCACCTGGAGGGATCGGGACGGAGAACAAGAGTCACATAGTGAGGGTTAAATATAAAGCTGGGCAATCACCATGGCAACAGAGTGCTCCATCTTTACCCCTCTGCACCACTCTGCACACAGAGCCCATATTCATGGAGTGCGCAAGAGGTCAGGATCTGGCTGGAGTACAATACATAAACCTCCCGGGATTTGCCCCCTTACAGGGCAGAATGTTATTTGTTAAGCTTCCCCAAGACCCCCTTCGAGAACACGAGGATTCCAGCGGCTCGGGCCTCACCTTATAAACCTCCCCAAAAGACCCTCGGCCAAGTTTGCAGATGCTCTGGAAGCACTGCTTGAAGAAGGTGTCCCCTTTGCTCTGGTCGTAGAGTTTGCTGGCCAGCGAAACAGTTTGGGGGCCGCGGAAAGAGACGCTCTGCGGGCGAGGCTGGCTCCACGAACGCTGCCTGTCGGGAAAGATCCTACTGACGGGAAGGACGCTCTTTACAGGCGGCCGCGGGGGAAGGGTGTAGCAGAGCGAGCGGCCCCTCTTCTTCAGCGAGAAGCTTTGCTCGGCCTGTTGGAAGTGCGCAGGCACAGGTATCGGGGTGCGCGTCAGAGCGGGCTCCCCCATCTCGTCTTTTGGAACAGGCATAGCCAACGTTTGGAGTAAACAGCCTCAATGACATGTAACCTGCGGGAAGGAAGGGCAATAAAGTTATACCCCTACAGCTCATGCCCTTCACCTGCCGATCCCCCCCCCCCAAATCAGGTGCAGATTGCTTTATGGCAGCGCCGACAATCCTCCGTCCACAGCCCCACCAACCGGCGGACGCCATAGCTGCCAAGATTCCTGAGGAACTCATTTGGTGATTGAAGGTCCTTTTTAACTGACAGATGCGACATTTACAACGAGAACTTAGGGGGTCGCATCCCCAGAAAAGCCCCAAGACAGCGGTTTACGAGACTCCACAGGCTGAGCCGGTATTGACCACACATGCAACGCGGCGCTAGCTATCCCAAACTGGCCAATGAGGCCGAGGAACTCTATGGGCGAGGGAGCAAGAACAGCGCAGCACGGGTCCCACTGAATGTGGCATTTGCGAGGCTCTGACCCCAGGGGCAGACAGAGGCTTTTCACAGCAACATCCTTACCTCTCGATCCAGTCAGACGGTCTGCAGAACCCGTGGGCCTCTTCCCGGTACCAGCGTTCGGGTCAAACTGAAACAAACATACATGACAATCAGCAACGCAAGAGATCCTGCCCCCTGAGCCTACCATATTACCCCCCTCCTCTACCCCACCGTAACACGTTACCCCCCTCCTCTACCCCACCGTAACACGTTACCCCCCTCCTCTACCCCACCGTAACACGTTACCCCCCTCCTCTACCCCACCGTAACACGTTACCCCCCTCCTCTACCCCACCGTAACACGTTACCCCCTGGCCCCTTTCCTCAATTGACATTCGATACAGAGACTAGCGACACTAATGCCAACCGGTCATTCAATCAAATGGGGTAACTGGGGCTGTGGCCGGGCGGGGAGGTGGGGGCAACTACCCGAGCGAGGTCCACGCGATCAAAGGATCCGTTGGCTCCGTCTGTCACTGATTCAGAATTCGCGCCAAATGCAAGCAGTCGCGAGTCGTTTACGTCATGTTTGACCGCCCCCCCAAGACTCCGCCTACAGCCTCACCTGTCCAAGCTTGGTTGGCAGATTGGCGTTTTGCCATACGCAAGATGGCGCCCTCTCCTTCAATTAGCGGCTGCGCGGACGCGGTGTTCGCCGGGAGGGAGGTCACTGTGTAGGCAGCCGGAGTCGCGGCCAGCTCCTCTTTGTCTTGTTGCTGCTCAGTCCGGGTCAGACGGACCGAGGGCGGATATTATCGGGATGGTGAGTGAGTTCTGGGACCAGAGGGCGGTCGTGCCGGGTTTGCGGCTTAGAGTGTGAGCTTTTAACAGGGGGTTTGAGATCACTCACGCGTTCCTAGGCCGCCTGTGCTTGACCTTCCCAAGATGGCGGCACCTCCCTGATAAACTATGTCTTGTACCCGCAGTAAGCTGCCGCTGGCCACCCAGACCCAGGGTAGTGGGGTATAGACATCACCCCCACCCGGAAGCGCCCAAACATGCGCTTCGACTGTTGAGTGGGTTTGACCTTCTCAAAATGGCGGCTACTTGTATTCCAAGCCAGGCGCCCAGGGAGTGCCGCTGTCAGGGCCCCGTGGGAGCGGTGTGGGTGGTTTACTGTTCGAGAGAATCCGTTTCCATGGCGCTGTATTTCGTAGCCTAGTTTGCCTTCTTCAAGATGGCGGTGTTATTGCCCACAGCTTGCCCCTCCCAATATGGCTGTTTTGACTCCATCCCTTGGACCTACACAGGCACGTTGGGTTGGGGGCAAATCCTCTTCCTCTGGAGGTGGTTTGGTGAACATGTCCCCCTCTGCGGGTCAGATGAAGGGGCTGGCAGGATGTAGAATTCTTACGCTGTGTGAGGGGTATGGATTTTGCATCTCGCTGGTGGCGTTTGTCACACTGACCTGCAGAGCTTGTAATCCATACGTGTCCATATCACTATGGTGATAATACAGGGCATTACTGCCTGCCCCAGTATTATTAAGGTAATTGCCTCCTGCCCCTGCGCAGTGCGATGCATGAGTATTACCCCCATGTGTGCGGTGTTGTGGCTGCTGTCGCTGGTCCCTCTACCTGGGGTGGGTTTAGTTGCTTCGGCAGCTTCAGGGGTCTGGCTTCGTGTAGAGAAGGACATGCGCTGCTCATGCTAGATGGAGCTGAGGGAGCCCTCCATACCCCTTCCTGTGGGTGCTGCATACATGGAGCCCTCCGTGCCCCGCCCCCTCGGGTGCCCCATACATTAAGCTGAGGGAACCCCTTTATTCCTGCCCCATGGGTCAGGGGTGATGGTCAGCTCTTTGGCCAGCAGCTGCCCCTGTGCCTCCACTCTTTACCCCCTGTGTCCTCTGAAGTCGGCTTTTTCCCTCGCTGTCTCCCCAGGATGTCTTCTTAATGATCCGCCGCCACAAAACCACGATCTTCACCGATGCCAAGGAGAGCACCACGGTGTACGAGCTGAAACGGATCGTCGAGGGCATCCTGAAGAGACCCCCAGAGGACCAGCGACTGTACAAGGTGAGCTCCCCCTCCACTGCCTTCTTACCCAGCATGCACCACTTCCCGCTCACCCGCGCCTCTCTTTCAGGACGACCAGCTCTTGGATGACAGCAAGACTCTCGGGGACTGCGGCTTTACGAGTCAGACTGCGCGCCCACAGGCCCCGGCCACGGTGGGACTGGCCTTCCGCAGCGCAGGTGAGTGACCCCCCCCTCCTGCGTTTATTGCCCCTGTGCAGCCAGCGGGGTCTCCCCCGGGACATTAACCCTGTGCGGTTTGCTTCTCGGCTCAGTAACACCCGGACTGTTTTTGTAGGCGAATCCTTCGAGCCCCTCCGGGTGGATTCCTTCTCCAGCCCCCCGGAGCTCCCCGACGTTATGAAGCCGCAGGAGACGAGTGGCAGCGGGAACGAGCAAGCTGTGCAGTGAGACCTGGGAGACCACCCGCCATGTTACCCCCATCCGCCATGTTTCCCCCATGTAACCCCGTCCCTGCCGGGGCCTGACGCAGCTCAGCACTTTGCAATGTTTGTGGTGCCTCCAGCAAGCAACGGGGTTAACGGGGTCCATAACTCGCACCCCATTTAACTATGTAGACCTCAATGTATGTGGTCCCCCCCCCGGCACGTGCCCCCCCCCTCATACCCGAAGAAGGGACAACATGAAGACGAGTGCAGATTTCTCGCGGCCCTGCGGGGAACGATGCCCTCTCACCCCTCGGCTCCTTCTTGCTTTTCCAGATTAATTGCCCCCTTTTTGTTTTTGTTGAGGGAAGAGTGTTTTTTGAGCGCTTTCTGTTCTGTTCGTTTTTAAACACAATAAATCTTGTTTTGCGTCTCTGGTGCTTCCTGCCCGTTTCTGTTGTAGAGTGTAAGCTCATGGGGTTAGTGTTCGCTATGTGGGGGTTTTGTATTTCCATAACAAATTGTTTGCTCTCCTATCCACCCCCTCGTCTCTCTGTCCTGCCCTGTAAAAGCCCTCCCGGTGTCTTCATTTTAGTCTAACTTTCTCCTGTTCTGCCCCCGGGGTAGTTTGGGTATCCGCTCCCTTCCTTTAAGTCAGAGGAATTATTTTGTTGCCTCTTCCCTTTGCTCAGCTCAGGATGGTTCCAGGCCGGGGGGTGACTGCAGGGCCCTGTGCGGTCCCGGGTTAATTCTGTTACAAAGAAATAATTTGGTGAAGACACTTGAGTGAGAGCTGAACCTGTCTACCCGCCGCACCTCATTCATCCTTAGCCCGTTACCGCCTCTGCAGGGTGGGAGACTCTGCTCTGGGTAGTTTCTCTGGCCCATAGGGCGTAATGCCTGGAATCGGGTCAGGGTCAGCATGGTTTGGGAAGCAGTTCTCCTGAATGGCGCCATAAGAGATGCAAATAAACAAATAATAAATATATTTCCTCAGGTGAAAAAAAGGTTTGTTTGGCACCAGGGCGGGCAGCCATTAGCGATCATAGATTAAAAATCGACTGAAAAATACAAAGCAAATCACTTTTTTTTTTTTTTTTTATCTTCTCAAAAATTTTTCTTCTAAGCCGCAGTTTGACGTCGCGCCGGTTTAGTAGGAGGACTAAGGGGAGCGGTTTATAAAAATATATATATATTTCTTTTCGATTTTCTTGTGTTTTGGGACGGTTACCCTGTTGGCAGTGTGGCTGGAGAGCCCTTTGGGGATCTGATACATTTTGTTATGTTTTTTTCGTTTTGATTTTTTTTTTTTTTTTTTTTGGGAGGTGGAGAAGCTGCTTCTCTTCCTGCTGATCTGCTTGTGCTGATCACACTCTGATCAGCGAGCAGGGCTCCATAGTCCTGCATTGCCAATTGCAATAATTGTGATCAGCCAGCAGGGGGAGAGCCAAGCCGGGTCTAGAAAAACCCTGCTGAGGCTCTCCTGTCCTCAAGTGAACTTCTGGTGGGTCTCAGCCTACCAGAAGGGAACGCCCGATCATGTGATTGGGCATCCCTTAATTTACGGTGTACTGGCACTCGGGGCCAGCGCCGTTACACACGATCAGTTGGTAGGACACTAGCCACAGCGGGGGAGTCCAGGCTGTCAATAAACCTGAGGACGTACCTCTACGTCCTAAAGGGCTTCTTGCCACAGGTTTTTAGGATGTACCGGTGTATCTTAAGAGGACTGAAAGGGTTAAGGTGTGAGTCTTTACAGACTAGATGGGCCAAATGGGGCCGATCTGTTGGCAGGTTCCTGGGTTTTGTTACTTGGGGCAGAAGAGCAGGAAACCCACATGGCGTTGTGTCCTTCTGAGTCTGGTTTCCCATGTGACTTATACGCGGTACATGATGCGGTACGTGACGCGGTTGCATTGTCACGAAGGCCGACGCGTTTTGCCGTTGCGGTGAGAAGAAGACTTCAAAGCTGCGACAACTCGCTTTGCGAACGGGATCGCGGGGTAAGGGGCGCGCTCGTCATGAACCCCCCCGACCGCATGACAACAGCCACCCAACGCGGGAACCGTGAGAGCTCCTCGTTAAATAGATGAAATAAAATCACTGACACCCCCATTTTGCGTTTTTTTGAGTCCGACCAGTTTGAGCGCTTTCTGCGCATGTACACGGGTCTCCCCACCATGCAATGTGTGTTCGGCTGGGGGGGTCAGGAGTACCTTCATGCCTTTGCGATGGGGTGGGGCTAGGAAATTTAAAGGGGCCATGCGATGCGCGGAGCCCAACTGATATTTTTGGGGTGAGGCCCCTCGGGGCCGGTGGGGGCCGGATTATGTCATCGGTGCTTTTTGTGCTACTAAGAGACCCCTCATGGCCGAGCGCTTCTATCTCCCCGCTGCAGGGTCGCAGTGGTGGCCGCGCAGGCCGGGGCATGTCGCAGGGAGTGGTCCCCGTCGCAGGGTGTGTGAGTTTGAGTCACGGTGCCAGGCCTGCGCTCGAGTAGGGTGTGAACAGTAATGCAGTCACACAGGATTTTCTGAGGAGGGACCACAAAATAAGCAGGGTGACGAGAGGGAGGGCGCTGAGAGAGAGAGAGAGAGCGCGCTGAGAGTACGAAGGGAGGACAAGGAGAGAGAGACTGGGGCGCACAGTGAGTGGAGGTACTCAGAGCTGAAAGGGAGTGGGGGTTTGCACAGCTGTGATTGGGGGTAATAAGAGCTGAAAGTGGGGGAATTAGAGCTGAAAGTGAGTGGGGGCACTCAGTGAGTGGGAGTTCTGAGTCTAGAGTACAGGTGTCTCTGGATCTCCTGCTGTCTCTGGATTTGCATCCATCAGTTCATTATGGGAGCCAACAACATAAAGACCGCGACGGACGCTCACGCAGGTAACGATTCTGCCGGGTCGCCCTCTCTTCTCTATATTACCTTTACTTGCAGTCTGATGAGGACTCAGGTGGGACGGTTAGGACAGACCCCAAAAATTCCCCTACAGACTGCAGTACAGGAGTAAAAAGGATGGTGGTGGAGCAGCCTTCCAGCAGAAGTGGTAGAGGGTAATACAGTGAGGGGATTAAACATGCATGGGATAGACGTACGGCTCCTGAATCTAAGATGAGACCAACGACTGATTAAGGTTTGAGTCGTTATAGCAGGAGAAACGGGCGACTAGACGGGGGCCGGATGGGGGCCGATCTGTCTGCAGGTTCTGGGTATCTATTGCCCCCTGCACCAGCGTTGTGGCGTGGGGCAGGATTCGCCGGGCCCTCTGCTGATATTAACGAGGAAGCGTTGGCGTTCGGGACCCAATGTGTGCATCACGGGGCAATTCTCTGAACCCGGCCGCCATGACCTCCTCGCGAGCCGCGCATAAATACCAACACATAACCGTACGTGGGAACTGTCCTAATATTGTGCTCCGCTCTCGGGTTCGGGGCAGACGCGGCGACGCATCCTCTGCCCAGGTCCTGTTGATGCAGAATCAGGTTTTCTTCCCGTAGAGTCGCCCAAGGAGCCCTCGTCTTCTGCCCTCTACAAGCCGCACCTTTCCCCTACATCGTCCCCCACGCGAGACCACTTCTACACCCCAGCGGGAAGCCCCGAACAGAAACCCGCGGGCAGCGGCTCCTCCCCGGAGCAACTGCCCCTTAACTTTGAGCTGTCCAAAGGAGAGGAGGCCTGGGGTGTCCCTTTCAGCCGGGCCATGGAAAGGATCCAGCATGCATCGGATGCCTTGGCGCGCATGCACAGCCAGCTGGGCGCTCTGCTCAGCCCCAGAATGATCAGCGAGGGTCCACACATAATGGACTCTGCCCTAGGATGGGAGGCGCGCTTGGCCGAGGTGCGACAAGATCTGAGCGTCGGACTCAAAGAAATGAGATGCCTCAAGGACAAGTACGAGGCTCTTAGCGCAGGTAGGAGCTGCTTCACCTCTAGGACCCGACATCCAACCAGATGGGGCAGCTGGAGGAACCGGACCTTCTCAGGCACCTCTAGGATTATTCATGTCTGTTTTCCAGGTGCCAAATGTAGAAGAGGACAAGAGACAGGACGTGCAAGAGACAACCAGGTGAGAGAGTTCAAGAGACTGCCAAAGAGACAGACATTAATAGAGATGGGGAGAAGATAGAGGACCAGCAGGAGGGACATAGCCTGTGACTGTTTGTAGACGAGGCCTTGGAAGGCAGGTCTGGGGGGGGGCAGATCCCCTCCTGAGGTACCAAACCCCCCTCCCCTGGTGAGCCATTGCCCAATACGTCGGTCACAGGGGAGATCTCCCTAGCCAGTCCATTCACAATATGGAGGCCTCTGCAGAGTCTGTGTAAGTATAGTATGCAGTAGTAGGGACAGGGGTAGGGACAAGGGTAGCACCTGGGGTATGGATTGGAGTAGCGCCCGGGGTAGGCGTATGGATTGGGGTAGCGATGGGGAAGGGATTGGGGTAAGGGTATGGATTGGGGTAGTGATGGGGAAGGGATAGGGGTATGGATTGGGGTAGCGATGGGGAAGGGATTGGGGTAAGGGTATGGATTGGGGTAGTGATGGGGAAGGGATAGGGGTATGGATTGGGGTAGCGATGGGGAAGGGATTGGGGTAAGGGTATGGATTGGGGTAGCGATGGGGAAGGGATTGGGGTATGGATTGGGGTAGTGATGGGGAAGGGATAGGGGTATGGATTGGGGTAAGGGTATGGATTGGGGTAGCGATGGGATAGGGGTATGGATTGGGGTAGTGATGGGGAAGGGATAGGGGTATGGATTGGGGTAAGGGTATGGATTGGGGTAGCGATGGGATAGGGGTATGGATTGGGGTAGCGATGGGATAGGGGTATGGATTGGGGTAGCGATGGGGAAGGGATTGGGGTAGCGATGGGGAAGAGATTGGGGTATGGATTGGGGTAGCGAGGGGGAAGGGATTGGGGTATGGATTGGGGTAGTGATGGGGAAGGGAAAGGGTTTGGATTGGGGTAAGGGTATGGATTGGGGTAGCGATGGGATAGGGGTATGGATTGGGGTAGTGATGGGGAAGGGATAGGGGTATGGATTGGGGTAGCGATGGGGAAGGGATAGGGGTATGGATTGGGGTAGCGATGGGGAAGGGATTGGGGTAGTGATGGGGAAGGGATAGGGGTATGGATTGGGGTAAGGGTATGGATTGGGGTAGCGATGGGATAGGGGTATGGATTGGGGTAGTGATGGGGAAGGGATAGGGGTATGGATTGGGGTAGCGATGGGGAAGGGATAGGGGTATGGATTGGGGTAGTGATGGGGAAGGGATAGGGGTATGGATTGGGGTAAGGGCATGGATTGGGGTATCGATGGGGTATGGATTGGGGTAAGGGTATGGATTGGGGTAGCGATGGGGAAGGGATAGGGGTATGGATTGGGGTAGCGATGGGGAAGGGATAGGGGTATGGATTGGGGTAGTGATGGGGAAGGGATAGGGGTATGGATTGGGGTAAGGGCATGGATTGGGGTATCGATGGGGTATGGATTGGGGTAAGGGTATGGATTGGGGTAGCGATGGGGAAGGGGTATGGATACTGATGTGAACAGAGAGACAGCGACATGAGACAGTTTGTGATGACAAGAGCTCAAGACTAAGCGACAGCTCAATGTTACCAAAACTCAGACTAAACCCCCAAGTCAGAGAGAGACCCCACTCCAGGAATGTACAGGAAATCCAGAAGCTGCCCCGTGAGACAGTCACACGAGAGTTAGACAGTCAAGGGATCGGATTATAGATCTAAGAAGACAGCACCTAACATCTACGTCCGCCCTCAGGCAGCCAGAGAGTGCCGGGAACGGTTGAATGTGACAGAGTGTCTGACAACACAGCTCCAAACTGACTTCCAGGCCATGCAGGACGACTCTGAGAGCGCAGAGAAACACGAGAGACGACAGAAGGAAGAGAGAGCACAGAAAGAGAAACTACAAGGTGAGTGCGCAGCCAGCAGCAGAGAGTATACTGACAGAGCATTTACCGTCAGAGCATTTACCGTCAGAGCGCAGGCAGCAGAGTATACTGGCAGAGACCAGGAAGCAGAGCACATACTGGCAGAGCATTTACCGGCAGAGTGCAGGCAGCGAACGTATACCAGTAGAGCATTTACCGGCAGAGCGCAGGCAGCAGAGTATACCGGCACAGACCAGGAAGCAGAGCGCATACTGGCAGAGCATTTACCAGCAGAGCGCAGGCAGCAGAGCGTATACCAGCAGAGCATTTACCGACACAGCGCAGGCAGCAGAGTTTATACCGGCAGTGGCAGCTGAGCTTATATCTGCAGGAAGCAGAGCATTTACCGGCAGAGCGCAAGCAGCAGAGTGTATATCTGCAGGAAGCAGAGCATTTACCGGCAGAGCGCAGGCAGTGAACGTATACCAGTAGAGCATTTACCGGCAGAGCGCAAACAGCAGAGTGTATATCTGCAGGAAGCAGAGCATTTACCGGCAGAGCGCAGGCAACAGAGCTTATATCTGCAGGAAGCAGAGCATTTACCGGCAGAGCGCAGGCAGATATACCAGATGGTCTAATTTTTGTCCCCAGATCGGATTTATCAGCTGGAGAAAGAAAAGGAAACTTTAACGGAGAACCTCATGGAGCTGAAGGTAAGAGAGGGCCGACCAAACTGTACCCCAAACTGCCCCCATCCTACACCTTATACCCCTCTCCTTTTTCATTCCGAATCCTAAGCCACCCTACAACCCCTTTCTTACCTCCCCTATACTTACTGCCCCCTGAGCTATACTAAGTCCCCCTTTCTTATAGATATTGCCCCTGGGGTTAAACACTTTTGCCAAACTATTTCCTGCACACTTTGCTTATGAAAGAAGAAAAAGAAAGACGGGAGACAAGTAAGAAAGAAGATGAGACCAGAAAGAAAGGTAGAGGAGAAAAGGGAAAGGAGAGAAGGATAATGAGAGAGAGAAAAAAGAAAGGAAAATGGAGCAGAAAGACCGGGGGGGGGGTGAGAGAAAGGAGAATAAAGAGAAAAGATGAGAGACAAGAAAGAAAGGAAAAGCTAAGATAGAAGGAGACAAGAGAAGAGGAAAGAGAGAATGAGAGGCAGGATTTACCCCTTATTTATAAATAGTGCCATACTACACCTTATACCCCCTTCCTATACATACTGCCCCTTAATGACCCGCCACACACGTGACCCCGGCTTCTCCGGCAGGGCCAGGTGCGGGACCTGACGCTCCTACAATCCGATCTCCAGACCGCCGTGTCCGTGGCAGAGAGATTCCGCGAGGAAGCCCAGGAGAAACTGGAGAAAGCCGAGACAGAGAACCGGAGACTGAGGAGCAAGAGGTGGGGCACAACCCCGGGTGGGGGCAACTGAGGCCATATTTGCTATAAGGAGATGTGTTGTACCTCAGATCAGGGGCAGTTATTGGCAGAGCTTAAATAAGGCATAAAGGGTAGGGGTGAGAAATCGGTTCGGGGAACCCCGGGTCTTTTCGAGCGCATACAGATGTTATGACTTTACTTCGTGGAAGATGTGCATTTGGGGATAGCAGCACTTTAAGGGATGTGCGGCGGGGGTTAATGAGGCATTGGGGGGTAATTAATCGGCATTAACCTGATAACCCTCTTTCCACAGATATGACTCAGTGGACTGGGCAGATGCCCCCCCAGTGAATGGATCCCTACAGGGGTATCACAGCCTCCCTCGTGGGGTCATCCTGTCCTCCTTGAGGGTGAGGGTACCATGCCAGCGCCTGCCCTGGCACATCGGCCCCCAGGGTCTCAGCTTCTGCTCTTCACAAGCACAGGCAGTCACAGTACAAAGCGGAGCCGGCGGAGGAGCCTGCGCGTTTCACACGTTATGGGGCTGACCCATAGACAGTCGCTGTTAATCAGACCTGCATGTTAAACAAGGGGCAAGATGACTGTAACACAGGGCAGGAACGCGAGGGGCTCAGCTGTCAGGGGGGGTTGTTCCAGATTTGAGTGGGGTCACATACTTGAGTAAATGATGATTTAAGGGTGGGTGAAAAGTGTTTGGAGAGCGGTCTGCGTGGGGCCACTTATTGTAAGGGGCAGGACATTGATCATTCCAGCATCACCTACACCCCCAATCACTCACCTTTCATTACAGGACCCCATTATGAAGTCCAGCAGCTTAATGAGTGTCCCCCCATCCCAGCGACCCCCACAAGAGACAGGTGAGATCCCAGATGAGTAAAGGCTTTGGCATTTTAATGTGTGGGGCATAGCGTGTAATTAGGGGGTGCAGGGTAACAAGTGCAGCTGGACGGGGCCGGGTGGGCTGGAGGTTAGGGTGACCACAATGCATTGTCCAGGAATGACAAGTCTGAGTGAAGGAGGTCTCAGCCAATCAGGAGAGACTTCTCAACTCTTCTGATTGCCTGAGGTTCAGAAGCCTCTCCTGATAGGCTGGGTCCCTCCTTCACACCAACTCAGTGTAAGCTGCACCCAGCACCAGGTATTTGTGTTTGGCTGTGTGTCTCTGTGACTGTGTGTAATGTCTGGTAATAGAGGGGTTAATTCTCTGAATCTGCTCATGTCTGGTAATACAGGGGTTAATTCTCTGAATCTGCTCATGTCTGGTAATAGAGGGGTTAATTCTCTGAATCTGCTCATGTCTGTAATGATTGTATATATGTATATGTTATATGTATATATATATTTATATATCTCTCAGGTTCCGTGTCCCGCAGAGAGAGGAGAGGGAGCCTCGAAACGTTACTAAACGAGTCCAAAGCCACGTGAGTACCTGACGAGACACGCGCTACTGGGGCCACGCGCTACTGGGGCCACATCCCACCCCCCATAAATACCCCGATGCCCTCTGACCCTGTGACCTCTGCTCTTACCCCATGTCTCCCCTTCAGAGAGAATCTGACAGAGGATTCCGGATCGTTCTTCCGCCGTTATGGGGGCTCTAAAAGAGGAGTATTTCTGCGCTGGGCTCAGGACCGGACGTGTGGCTACAAGGTGAGCAAAGAGATGCAACGTTCTGCATTTGGAATGTTCCGTGAGGGGGAGATACTCTGCGTCCCGTGAGGTTGGAGATGCTCTGCGTCCCGTGAGGGGGGAGATGCTCTGCGTCCCGTGAGGGGGTAGATGCTCTGTGTCCCGTGAGGGGGTAGACGCTCTGCGTTCTGTGAGGGGGGAGACGCTCTGCGTTCCGTGAGGGGGGGAGACGCTCTGCGTTTCGTGAGGGGGAGATGCTCTGCATTCCGTGAGGGGGGAGATGCTCTGCGTTCCGCGAGGTGGGAGATGCTCTGCGTTCCGCGAGGTGGGAGATGCTCTGCGTTCCGTGAGGTGGGAGAAGCTCTGCGTCCCCTGAGGGGGGAGGCGCTCTGCGTCCCGTGAGGGGGGAGACGCTCTGCGTCCCATTAGGGGGGAGATGCTCTGCGTCCCCTGAGGGGGAGATGCTCTGCATTCCGTGGGAGATGCTCTGCGTCCCCTGAGGGTGAGACGCTCTGCGTTCCGTGAGGTGGGAGATGCTCTGCGTCCCGTGAGGTGGGAGATGCTCTGCGTCCCGTGAGGTGGGAGATGCTCTGCGTCCCGTGAGGTGGGAGATGCTCTGCGTCCCGTGAGGGGGGAGGCGCTCTGCGTTCCGTGAGGTGGGAGATGCTCTGCGTCCCGTGAGGGGGGAGGCGCTCTGCGTTCCGTGAGGTGGGAGATGCTCTGCGTCCCGTGACGGGGGGAGATGCTCTGCGTCCCGTGAGGTGTGAAATGCTCTGCAGTATTTTTGTCTTCTCAGCACGTGGTTATCACCAACTTCAGCAGCTCCTGGGCGGACGGCATGGCGCTCTGCGCCCTTCTGCACTCCTACCTTCCAGAAAGGATCCCGTACACACAGCTCCGCCCCCTGGAGAAGGTACTACCTCCCTATAAATGCCATCGCCAGCCAATCAGCAGTCCAAGCTGGCCAGTGGATCCAGACAACATGCATCCAATCAGCATGCAGAGCTGATCTCTGCTACATTGTGAGAGATACACATAGACATTTATACTAGCGGTGGTGTGTGCATGGAAGAGCCATCCAGCAGAAGTGGTAGAGGTTAATACACTGAGGGAATGTGGCCGTGCGTGAGGTCGCTGCCGGAGCGAATGGATCTTATCTGCCAGCAGGTTGCTAGCGGCGATCTCTCTTTTTTTCTCTCTTTTGCACAGAGGAGGAATCTTCAGCTGGCCTTGCAGGTTGCGGAGAGCGCGGGGATCCCGTCCTTGCTGGTTAGTAAGACCCCCCCCTCCTCCCACTCCCCACTCGAGTGAGCTCTGATAGATGACCAGTCTGGTGAGTGCGGCCCAGTGAGTCTCACTTCCCAGTCCTTTCCAGTTACACGCCCCTCCCCTGACCCCGCCCCACTGAGTCTGACTTACCAGTCCTTTCCAGTTACACCCACTTCCCCCTGACCCCGCCCCTTAATGCATGAGACTTGCTGCCCCAGAGCCACCGCCACTACCACCATTAAGACATCCAGTGAAGTCTGATCTGGTCATCTGAGCCAAGGATCTCTCTCGTACAACGCTCAACCAGTCCTGTCTGTGGAGTGGAGTAGTGTGACTGTAGTGGGACTACATCAGAGAAGGTGTGGTACACGCATGGAGTATGCCCAGTCAGAGGTGGTTATTTGGTAGATTGACCTAAAGTCCGCAGTTTAGTATCTTCTTAGTTTGTCCCTCTCCCCACCGTCCAGCCTCACTCACCGACGACCTCTTCCCTCAGACTCCGGATCACATGCTGCAGCCGCAGGGACCTGATTGGCAGAAAGTTCTTCTGTACGTTGAATCCATTTACCAGAAATTTGAGGCGTGAAGGAGATCTCTGTGTCTCGCCCGGCGAGATCAGGGAACGTACGCGATCTAATCCCGGGAGCAGGCGGGCATGCGCCTGTCTGTCCATCTTTACACAACATCTGGATCCTTTGCCGTGATGATCACCCACCCCATGGAATTCTGCGATTGGCTGAGATCGCCTCCCACGGCATCCTGCACCACGATTGGAGGACGCATAGCCCACGGCCTCCAGATGGATCGGAAGGAACATGGCTGCCCCGGCCACAGCTTGGCTCTCCTGGTCAGGAACAGAACGATGAAGCCGAGACCCCCGCTAAGTCTCATAATAACCCCAACACTCAATCTGCAAAGTTTTTCCGGCCCCGACGCCCTCTGTCATCCTTTCATCCGCTGGAGACGTCTCCTGGGATAGAGCGCTGGGGACGGCTCTCATCCCGTGTTGTGTTATCACGGACTTTACATGCCCCAAGGCTTGTGTGTAAAAGGGGCAACTTTTATGGTAAAGCTCGGGGTTGGCCGTCAGTATTACTGCCGGGCGGCAGCGGACTCTTCCCTTTTAAATAAAGCTGTTGTTTCGTACGGGTTCTCGTCTGTTTTATTTAAACGGGCAACGGGGGCCGCAAAATTCTCCACAAGCAGTAGCGGGGGCCGTACCATTATAAGCGGGGTGGCACAATTCTCCACATGCAGCAGCGGGGGCCGTACCATTATGAGCGGGGTGGCACAATTCTCCACATGCAGCAGCGGGGGCCGTACCATTATAAGCGGGGTGGCACAATTCTCCACAAGCAGCAGCGGGGGCCGTACCATTATAAGTGGGGGGCCGCACAATTTCCACAAGCAGCAGCGGGGGCTGTACCATTATAAATGGGGGGCCGCACAATTCTCCACAAGCAGCAGCGGGGGCCGTACCATTATAAGCGGGGCGGCACAATTCTCCACAAGCAGCAGCGGGGGCCGTACCATTGTAAGCGGGGGGCCGCACAATGATTCTGGGTCAGAACCACCAATATCCAGCAGAACCCGGACCCCGTGAAACACGATGGGGAATTTACCAGCTCTGCCCACACAGACTGTGTCACTGACTACACGTAACATGTAACACGACACCCAACATAAACAGTCCCACGCAGCACACGTCCTATACACGCACACGTTACATCTCATACATGTTACGCATCCCCCACATACGGCAGCAGCTTTGCCCCCCCCCCCGCATTAGTTAGGCTGGGATTACTGGACCTGGAAAAACTGGGGGACATTATTACCGGTTTCCGCGTGTCCGGAGGGCCAGCAGGCACCGGGGGCTCCTCCAGTGACAGAAACCTCTCCCCTACCACTAGGGGGCACTCAGCCCACGGTGACTGCCGTCTTCCACGCGGCCAGGAGGGGTCGCTGCCGGATACCCAACGAGGAGACAGCGGCTCTGCTGGCAGCCGAGGACCGTTTATTCCACACGTACCCCACGCGGGGGCAAATTGGGATATAGCCCCGGAACACAGGCTCGCACGGGGCAAACGAGAAGCAGAAGCCCCGGAGCTGCCGCTTTGGGACATTCGCTAGGAAGCTACCCCTTGCAGGGGGCAACTATGACGGGAGCCCCGGAATAAAGGGGCGATTGTGAGCATTCGCAGGCAGCATGCCGTACAGACGCACACACTCCGCGCAGACCCCGCGTCTCTCGCTGACCAATGAATGACCGCTTTGTTGGGGATGTTTGCGCATGGCGGGCGTTTGTGGAGGGGGGCACAGGGGCGGGGCACGGGGGATCAGGCGGCCTATAAACAGGGTGTTTCCTCCGGAGAGCGGCCGGTTTCTCAGGGACTTTATGTTTCTTGGCCCGGGTTGCTGTTACATGAATCATACAGGGCGCGGACGCGGTACCCGGGGGCCAAAAAACAAGACACCGCGGCTGCTTAACCCTTTCCTGGCACAAGAGGTTAACCGGTGCTGGGAAAAGCCAATAACATTTCCCGTAGCAGGAGCGGGGGCCCCTGGACACGCAGCGGGGGCCACAGACGAGGGGGCATCCGTGGGCCCAGTCTACTAAATGCTGTTCTGTCCACACGTCTGAATAACAAATAAACAGAGAAACTCTGGAGTCCACGGAATGAAGCCGGCCGTTCACGTGTGCGAACACGCCTGCCACGGCTGCCTGTGCCCACGGCCATGCCTGCAATCTACATGTGTTAACATGTTGGGGACACGCCGTGCAGTCTCTCTGAGCACCGCACCCTGCCCCCGACACAGCTACGCCGCACGACATGGGGTGCTGCGACGGCTGCGACACCGGGAATAGGAGTCACTCGTGGGGTTAAAGATGGACTCTGGTAATCCTAGCGGTTTAGTTGCCGTGGGGATTAGAGAGGACTAGTTACAGATGGACTCCGGTAATCCTGGCGGTTTAGTTGCCACGGGACTCGTGGGGATTAGAGAGGACTAGTTACAGATGGACTCCGGTAATCCTGGGGGTTTAGTTGCCAGAGCAGAGCCGTGTGATCCCTAAATCCGGGGAGGAATAATTCCAAAAGCCTTTAACGTGAAACTAGCTAAAAAAAAAAAAAAAAGAATTAACTAAGCAGACGATGAGTCCCCCAAAACACCTTTCAGCGACCGGGGCCCCGCTCCAGCCGCCGGGTGCCAGGACACACGGGCCCCACGCTAACCCTCACTGCATCGCATCTAATTAATCGTCAGGATAGAGCATGCTGGAGATCCACTCCAGGTATCAACTACCGTTTGGGTATTGTAAGGGTTCTGCTTATTACCCCAAAGCCGCCCCATAAAAAAGCCAACTCACATCCCCTTCATCAGCAACAAATTAACGGGAGGGAAAAAAGCACAATTTCAACATGGCGGCTGTGCGTTTCCCACGGCAACCGGCAGCAAAAAACGGCCAGCCACCCAAACCAGTCGGCCACCGGCCACGGATCTCATGTGAGGTAGTGGATACTGTGCTGGAGACCCCATCTACAGAAGGATATCAACATTCTGGAGAGAGTTCAGAGAAGGCAAAAACGGGGAGCAGATTACAGAATAAAAATAATCAGCAAAAACGGGGGGTCTCAATATGTCCGGTTTGCGGGAGAGAAGAGAGACAAAGGGGGGGAGAAGAGAGAGACGGGGGGAGAGAGAGAAGAGAGAGACGGGGTGAGAGAGAGAAGAGAGAGACGGGGGGGGGGTCTCAATATGTCCGGCTTGGGGGAGAGAAGAGAGAGAAGGAGGAGAGAGAGAAAAAAGAGAGACGGGGCGGTCTCAATATGTCCGGCTTGTGGCAGAGAAGGAGGAGAAAGAGAGACTGAGGGGTCTCAATATGCCCGGCTTGGGGGGGAGAGAGAAAGAAGAGAGAGACGGGGGGGTCTCAATATGTCCGGCTTGGGGGAGAGAGAGAAAAGAGAGACGGAGGGGGTCTCAATATGTCCGGCTTGGGGGAGAGAAGAGAGAGACGGAGAAGAGGGGGGGATAAGAGAGAGACGGAGGGGTCTCAATATGTCCGGCTTGGGGGAGAGAAGAGAGAGACGGAGGAGAGGGGGGGGAAGAGAGAGAGAGACGGGGGGAGAGAGAGAAGAGAGAGACGGGGTGAGAGAGAGAAGAGAGAGACGGGAGGGTCTCAATATGTCCGGCTTGGTGGAGAGAAGAGAGAGACGGGGGGGGGAGAAAAGAGAGAGATGGAGGGGTCTCAATATGTCCGGCTCGTGGGAGAGAAGAGAGAGACGGGGGAGAGAGAGAAGAGAGAGACGGGGGGGTCTCAATATGTCCGGCTTGGGGGAGAGAAGAGAGAGACGGAGGAGAGAGAGAAAAGAGAGAGACGGGGGGGTCTCAATATGTCCGGCTTGGGGGAGAGAAAGAGGAGAGAGACTGAGGGGTCTCAATATGCCCGTCCTGTGTGCCCTGCTGCTGGCAGCCCTGATCCTAGGTGAGACAGACGGAGAAAGAGAGAGACGGCGGGGAAAGAGAAAAAGAGGCGGCGAAGAGAGAGACGGGGGAGAGAGAAAGAAGAGAGAGACGGGGGGTCTCAATATGTCCGGCTTGGGGGAGAGAGAGAAAAGAGAGAGACGGAGGGGTCTCAATATGCCCGGCTTGGGGGAGAGACGAGAGAGACGGGGGAGAGAGAGAGACAGAGGGGTCTCAATATGCCCGGCTTGGGGGAGAGAAGAGAGAGACGGGGGAGAGAGAGAGACTGAGGGGTCTCAATATGTCCGGCTTGGGGGAGAGGAGAGAGAGACGGGGGAGAGAGAGGAGAGAGACGGAGGGGTCTCAATATGTCTGGCTTGGGGGAGAGAAGAGAGAGACGGGGGAGAGAGAGAGACTGGGGGGTCTCAATATGCCCGGCTTGGGGGAGAGAAGAGAGAGACGGGGGAGAGAGAGAGACTGAGGGGTCTCAATATGTCCGGCTTGGGGGAGAGGAGAGAGAGACAATAAAGAAAGATAGGGGGTGGTGGGAAAAAGAGAGTGGGGAGAGAAGAGAGAGACCGGGGGGGGGGGACATTTAAATACCTAAAGGACAGGTGGGAATTTATTTCAAAGGAGGAGAAAACAAGAGACCGGAATCTAACACTAGAGAGTCAGAGGCTGAGAAGAAATGGAAGGGAGTTTTACTTTACTGAGAGGGAGGGAAGTAAGTGGAACCGCCTTCCAGCATAGGTGGTAGAGGCTAATCCATCCCTCAGGTGGTAAGTGTCTCGCACGTGACTGCCCGTGTTGTTTTTGGGACAGGGAGAGGCTGGGTGTGAGCGGCTGGAGGAGGGTTAGGGTTAGGGCGTGGGACAGCCGCATATATAAAGAGACAGACAGCGCGAGAGAACACAGACCGAGAGCGCAAAAAACATGAAGGCGGCCGTCCTGTGTGCCCTGCTGCTGGCAGCCCTGATCCTAGGTGAGACAGACGGGGAAAGAGAGAGACGGCGGGGAAAGGGAAAAAGAGGCGGCGAAGAGAGATACGACGGGGAAAGAGAGAGAGAGAGAGAGACGACGGGGAAAGAGAGAGACGACGGGGAAAGAGAGAGAGAGAGACGACGGGGAAAGAGAGAGAGAGAGAGACGACGGGGAAAGAGAGAGAGAGAGAGACGACGGGGAAAGAGAGAGAGAGAGAGACGACGGGGAAAGAGAGAGAGAGAGAGACGACGGGGAAAGAGAGAGAGAGAGAGACGACGGGGAAAGAGAGAGAGAGAGACGACGGGGAAAGAGAGAGCGAGAGAGACGACGGGGAAAGAGAGACAGAGAGACGACGGGGAAAGAGAGAGAGAGAGACGACGGGGAAAGAGAGAGAGAGAGACGACGGGGAAAGAGAGAGAGAGAGACGACGGGGAAAGAGAGAGAGAGAGACGACGGGGAAAGAGAGACAGAGAGACGACGGGGAAAGAGAGACAGAGAGACGACGGGGAAAGAGAGACAGAGAGACGACGGGGAAAGAGAGAGAGAGAGACGACGGGGAAAGAGAGAGAGAGAGACGACGGGGAAAGAGAGAGAGAGACGACGGGGAAAGACCGGGGGGACAAAAGGGAGGCAGGGGAATGGAGGAGAGAGACAGGACTGACGAGGCGTTTCCGTGAGACAGACTGACGGAGCGGGACTGCTCGGGGAGAGGCGAGAGACGCAGCGCTGCTTCTCATTCATTCTGATCGTTTTCTCCACAGAGATCACGGCGGCTGCAAACAAACCCGGTAAGTGAGAAACGTCCAGATCACACGGGGCCCCTGACATCACACGGGGCCCCTGACATGACACGGGGCCCCTGACATCACACGGGGCCCTTACCAATTACATCATGATCTACTGCAGGGTCAGGGGTGCCACATCTGGAGGGGGTAATAATCCGCTGCCCAGCGGTAATAACTCCTGTCCGCCGCGCCTTAAAGATGGAGCCTAGAAAGTACGCAGTTGTTAAAATAGCATTGCCCCCCTAGATACCCCTGGCAAGGGCATTAGGGGCAGAATGTAGCATGCGAGCGCCTTCTGAACGTTTCCCCCCCCCTCTCCGCACCCAGGATTTCAGTGCCACAGCTGCGTCGGCCCCCCCGCCTGTAAGAAATGGAACGTGGCCAACTGTAAAGCCGGCGAGAACGTGTGCCAACGGACCCACCGCGCCATCCAAGATCCATCGGGCACGGAGAACGACAGGAACGACTACGCCAGCACCACCAAGGGGGTGATGGGTAAGTGAAAGCCCCCCCGTGCCCCCTATTCCACCCCGATATCACCGTGTGACGCCCGTTTCTTCTCCCCACAGTCTGGGAGCGACTCTGCACCACGATGGAGAAATGCCAGGCTGCGAAGAAGAAGCAGGGCAAGCTGACGGTGGTGACCTGCTGCACCGAATCCCTCTGCAACGCCTGAGCACGCAGGGGGCAACAAACACAGCCGCAGAGACACAGGGGCACCGATGCAGCCGGAGACGCGGGAAGCGGGACTCGGGGGCCGGGAGACTTTGCCGCTTGCAATTAAAGCACACATTTAAACTCGTTCATCTGTGTCATTATACTGTGCGAGGCAAAGCGAGTGTGCGTGCGAGTGAACGAGAGTGGGCGTGCGTGCGAGTGAATGACAGTGAGTGTGCGTGCGAATGAGAGAGAGCGCGAGAGTGCATTGATGGCAGAACACATCCCGGGGCGGGGGGGTTCGGGCAAAACGATGAAATGGGATCCACAAGAGCGCCCCCCGGTGTCCCGGCGCAGCCGATCCGCTGTGTGGGCACTCTGGGCAGGCAGCAGTTCCTTTTCAGCTGAAGAGGCGGGAAATCCTGCAATTTCTCAGCATGCAAAAAGGTTTATAAAATGGGGAGGGGTAAAGGGGGCAAAAGCCGCACAGCTGGTGGAGACAAAGAGCGGCTCATCGCGGCCCCCGCTGCACACACATTAACCGCATGTATCACAGGCCTAAACCTCGAGGGCAAATGGGGCAATTCCTAACAACAGAGACTGCCCCAGCAGGGGGTGATGAGAGCCCCTTCCCCAACGCAGCATCCTCTCGCCGCCCTCCTATCAGAACGCCTGATGTCACCTCCACCCTCTAGGAGCCGAATTTGGAGCAGCGCGGGGGGGGGGCTTTGGGCCCGACCCGCCTGACTCGATCACGCACCAGCACCCACTAAACCTCAGACTTGGGGACCAGGGCCTGGCCTTGGCCACACACGGGTTCTGCCCTGATACCTCCCCTCACCCGTAACACACGAGCGAGCCAACGGGGGCCAGGGGTCTAACCGCTTCTCTACGGCCATCCTGAGGGGTATTACAGAGCCCCGGAATATGAATGTATTGACCTTAGAACACACCGAGCAGCCCTGCTAGCTGCCCTGCCGACTACTGATCAGTCACGCTTTTGACCGAAAGGAGAAAAAAAAAACATAGGGGGAAAATAATCCTTGACTCCAAAAGGCTGATGGGCTTGGATGGAGACACCGTAAATATTAATGTTTATTGCATTTAACCCTAACCCTGCATGCTCTGCTTTTACCCCTTTGGAGGCAGCCGGGGTATCTGATAGAACCCCCCCTCTCCGCAGTGGATTAGTTCCTTTGTTCTGGATGAAATCTTCGCTCTTCCCGTCTCAGAGGGCGACCCCTC
The DNA here is from genome assembly GCF_027358695.1 of Spea bombifrons. Classification (NCBI taxonomy): domain Eukaryota; kingdom Metazoa; phylum Chordata; class Amphibia; order Anura; family Pelobatidae; genus Spea; species Spea bombifrons. The sequence continues at coordinate 47,143,817 of NC_071093.1, forward strand.
GTTCTTTGTACAGTTAATGAGCGGGTCACTGGGGGGTATTTAGATCGGCCCCGCAGATATTTATACAGAAAAGACCTCCGGCACGGTGTCCCCCCCCAGGTCTCCGCTTAGCACCTGCGTCCCGTGAGAATCTTCCATTTCTAACGCTCTGCCTTTCAGCCGATCGCCAATCCCGGGACACGGTATACAGCGCTGCAGCATATGATGGCGCTATAACAATATATTTTACCCCTAATTCTGACAGCTTGTAGGGTAACCGAATGAAACGCCGCAGCAAAGTGCGGAGAGATCGCCTCGGCTCCCGGAGCCGCATTCTCACCCCACGTCTCCTATTCTATAATTATATTCTAAATTCAAACAACGGCCGCACGACGGCTACAAAGAAAACGTCCCGGGCCTCCATCCTCCCATTAACGACATGTTACTGTATTTTATCAAGCGCAAGCTCTTGGGCCCAACATGCGTGACGCATTCAGACGCTCCATGCCCCCACCTAGTAGCGGAGAGAAAGAAAGACTCCTACTGCGGGGTAACGAGAAGCATCAAGACTCCCAACCGAAATAAAAGTATTTTATTACAACTTCCACCTACACACACTCACACTCACACTCAATATACACAGCGCTGTGCGTGGGCTGCAGCTGCGTCCCCGCACTCACGGCCAACCGGAAGACGGCGTCTGATTTCCGTCTGATAAACAAGCGGCAGGGACACGGCGGCAGTCTTTAGTAACGCCGAGTATCACACGTACAGATCAAAGTCTATCCTCTGCGAATTGTAGAACTGCCCTCCTGAGCTGCTGAGCCGCCGGCAGTATACCCCGTCCTGGAAATACCCCTGATCTACCCAGTCCTGGAACAGAGAAAACAAGAGGAAGCATTAGCCCCCCCCCCAAGCAGAGAAGCCCCCTCCGGCAGCCCCCCCAGCCCGGCAGCGGCTTACCTGCATCTGGCAGCTGGTGAACGGGCCGTACAGCTGCGCTTCCTCCGTGTTTTCCCATTTATATTCCCAAAGAACGTCATCCGCAGACGGCGAGGCTGAGAGAGAAACGGGCACGTGAGCTTACAACCTCGCTAAAGCCTGCGCAGCACAGGGCTGGGCTAGGGGGGCTCACACGGACTCTCACCTCTTTTTGTTTCCTCTCGGGCCTCCTCCTCGTCCGCAAACATGTCGACGGCGCGTGGGGGCGCCAGACCCCGCAGCCTGTAGGCCAGCTTCTCGTACGTGTCCTGATACACCTCATACACGCCGATGGCCACCATCTGATCGGCCAGAGATATAAGCTGCTCCAGGGGCTCCGCCGCGGGTTCGGAGACCTTCTGCCCCTCACGACAGCCTTCTGTCCCCTCTGTGGATTCTCCGCGCACTTCCTGTTTCCCCCCCGGTACATTGCGCCTTTCCTGCCCCGCATCAGGCCCACTCTCTTCCACATCCATTTCAGAATCTGCCCTTCCTTTCTCCTCCGCCGGGCTGTCGTCACGTTCCTTGGACCTCAGTCCTCTCCCTCGTCCCGCTCTCCTGCCTCCTCTCTCTCGCCTCCCCTTCCCTCTTCTCCTCTCCCCGGACCCCCCAAGCCGCTGAATGCCCTTGGCAACGGTTTCTCCGGGAAGAAGCAGCTCCAATATCCCCTCCAGAAGAGCCTTCATCCCCAGAGGAGCTCGGCCTTCATCGGTATCGGACTCGTCTGCCTCTGCCAGGGTGGGCTCAGCCCGTTCCTTGATTCTGACCTGCGGCGGGAGACACCTTTTTAGATTCTTACTGGACTGAACCGTCCGCGGCGCAGGAGCGGACGCCTTACCCAGTCGATGTTTTCCAGCCAGTGGTCCCGGATCTGCTCCTCCTTCTTCAAGAAGTAATTGCCCTCGGAGTCGAAGTGCCCCTCCTCCATCTCTTCGCTCAGGTTAAATGGAGTAATCCGCACTCCCCCCTCAGACTCTATGGTTGCGCTCTCTTGTCCTGCAAGGGGTTAAACATGCATTAAAACATTCCCATCATTTACATTTAAAGTCCAGAATACCTGTGTTTTGGACCCCCCCACCACACACACACTAGGCTGAGGATCACTCAGCGACTCACCCTCCACGTCCTCCGGTGCCAGCATGTTGTATTTACCGGAGTCGCCGCACTCCTCCTCCTCCTCATCTTCTTCATCGCTGTCCAGAGAATGCTTCCCTTTAAAGCGGCTCCCGGGGCGGCCAACCTCCTCAGCCAACTGGAGGAAGGAATGGAGACGGTAACGTCTACCGGGGGAGGGGTCTAACAGCACAGGAGCCAATCATATAACAGCAGAGCAAACCGTTAACCAGCTCTGGCCCGGTTATCACAGAGCTCCCCGATCATCATCTCCATTACCCACCCGTCTTTTACTGGGCTCCTCGTCACCAGCGCCGTCCTCGAACGTCACCTTCCTCTTCGACATCCTGAGGGGGAGACAAGAAAATGATGCCCTTCGGACAGCCGCTATCAGGGGGCGCGGGCAACGCTCGCTACAGGTAATTAACCAGATAGTTAAGGAGGGTTAGTACCGGTTATTAGCGGGGGTAATCTGTGGATAGTTAAGGAGGGTTAGTACCGGTTATTAGCGGGGGTAATCTGTGGGTAGTTAAGGAGGGTAAGCACCGGTTATTAGCGGGGGTAATCTGTGGATAGCTAAGGAGGGGTTAGTACCGGTTATTAGCGGGGGTAATCTGTGGGTAGTTAAGGAGGGTTAGTACCGGTTATTAGCGGGGGTAATCTGTGGATAGTTAAGGAGGGTTAGTACCGGTTATTAGCGGGGGTAATCTGTGGATAGTTAAGGAGGGTTAGTACCGGTTATTAGCAGGGGTAATCTGTGGATAGTTAAGGAGGGTTGGTACCGGTTATTAGCATGGGTAATCTGTGGATAGTTAAGGAGGGTTAGTACCGGTTATTAGCGGGGGTAATCTGTGGATAGCTAAGGAGGGTTAGTACCGGTTATTAGCAGGGGTAATCTGTGGGTAGTTAAGGAGGGTTAGTACCGGTTATTAGCGGGGGTAATCTGTGGGTAGTTAAGGAGAGTTAGTACCGGTTATTAGCGGGGGTAATCTGTGCATAGCTAAGGAGGGGTTAGTACTGGTTATTAGCGGGGGTAATCTGTGCATAGCTAAGGAGGGTAAATACTGGTTATTAGCGGGGGTAATCTGTGGATAGTTAAGGAGGGTTAGTACCGGTTATTAGCAGGGGTAATCTGTGCATAGCTAAGGAGGGTAAATACTGGTTATTAGCAGGGGTAATCTGTGGATAGTTAAGGAGGGTTAGTACCGGTTATTAGCGGGGGTAATCTGCGGATAGTTAAGGAGGGTTAGTACCGGTTTTTAGCGGGGATAATCTGCGGATAGTTAAGGAGGGTTAGTACCGGTTATTAGCGGGGGTAATCTGTGCATAGCTAAGGAGGGTAAATACTGGTTATTAGCGGGGGTAATCTGTGCATAGTTAAAGAGGGTAAATACTGGTTATTAGCGGGGGTAATCTGTGGATAGCTAAGGAGGGTTAGTACCGGTTATTAGCGGGGGTAATCTGTGGATAGTTAAGGAGGGTTAGTACCGGTTATTAGCGGGGGTAATCTGTGGATAGCTAAGGAGGGTTAGTACCGGTTATTAGCGGGGGTAATCTGTGGATAGCTAAGGAGGGTTAGTACCGGTTATTAGCGGGGGTAATCTGTGGATAGCTAAGGAGGGTTAGTACCGGTTATTAGCGGGGGTAATCTGTGGATAGCTAAGGAGGGTTAGTACCGGTTATTAGCGGGGGCAATCTGTGGATAGCTAAGGAGGGTTAGTACCGGTTATTAGCGGGGGCAATCTGTGGATAGCTAAGGAGGGTTAGTACCGGTTATTAGCGGGGGCAATCTGTGCATAGATAAGGAGGGTAAGTACTGGTTAGTGGCCAGCGTTACACGGCTTGTTGGTTAGCGTAACCCAACGGTGTTTGACCGGGTTACTTACCTGGCCGAATCGAGAGTTTTAGCAGCGTAGACTAAACGACAACACACGCGCCGGAAGTGAGGGACCGCAGACCGGAAGGCACGCACTTGGAATGGCAGCCAATCAGAGAGGGGATCCCGCTCACGTGACTGACACACCCTCATTAATATAACGCGAAAAATACAAAGTCGGCAGGAGGAGCCCAAAGCCTCGCTCCTTAACCCCGCCCCTCAGATGCATGTAGAGCAAATGAGCGGGAAGCCAATCAGCTCCTCCCTCGGGCACAGGCAGGAAATCCTTCCCCTCCGCTGGGCTCTCAGTTCTCTCCTTACGACACGGAGTGAGACGCGGAGATTGTCGTGTGAAACGTTAACGTGTTTCCCCTCCTCCCGAACGGAAAACCGGGCGTGGGCAAACTCTTTTATTAATCTATTCGTTATACAGGACCGGCTCTGTGCCGCCCTTCATAACAAATAGACTGCCGCACACTCCCCTGCCAACTGCCCCATATCCTGCTGTTTCTATGCACATTATGGGGCCCTGTGATATCTTCACACCCCGCAAGCATTGGGGCTCAGTCTGGCGGGTGGAGTGAGGTTCCCCGGATAAGGTGATTCAGCCTTTAACCCAACATGGAACTACGTGCCCCAGAATGCATTGCGTCTTTCCCCATAGGTGTGTCACACAGGTGACATGTGAGCAGGCGAGTCCCTGAGACTCCGAGCTGCAGGAAGTGCCAGGTGAGATACTCTGCAGCCCCGCAGACTCCGAGGCTGACTTGGGTTTGAGGAGAATGTACCCTCTCGCTGCGTCTGTCTCTTTCCCTGTCGGTCGCTCAGCGTCTCTCGCTGCGCGGCGTCTGTCTCTTTCCCTCTCGCTGCGCGGCGTCTGTCTCCTTCCCTCTCGCTGCGCGGCGTCTGTCACCTTCCCTCTCGCTGCGCGGCGTCTGTCACCTTCCCTCTCGCTGCGCGGCGTCTGTCACCTTCCCTCTCGCTGCGCGGCGTCTGTCTCTTTCCCTCTCGCTGCGCGGCGTCTGTCTGTCTCTCTCCCTCTGCCCCGCTTGTCCGCCGTTGTTTGCAGGATGCGAGGGGGTCGTTTGGAGCTCCTCGGGGTGGATTTATTAGCGAGGGGGTTGTGGGTAGCAGGGATGCAGTAACGCGGGGTTACACAACGCGCAGCGGCCGCCTGGAAACCCCCAGGACAGGAGCGACCGGTTTGCAAACATTTGCGTCTTTGTCAGCGCCGTCCCGGAATACGACGCTTGTCCCTCATTGGCCGCAGATGTGACGGGCGGGTGAGTGACGCCTCCAGCCCTTCCCCCGATAAAGGCCTTTGTTTCATTCACCAAACCCTGACTTTTCCAGGTCTTCGCATGAAGCTGAAGGTCAGTCAGCGGCTGACTCTGTCGCTCCCGCAGAAGGAGGGCTACCTGCTGAAGAGGGGCGGCCGCCATGCGTCCTACCACCGGCGCTGGTTCCAGCTGTGTGGGAATCTGCTCTTATACTGGGAGAGACAGGAGGACCCCCAGCCCCTCGGCCTCATCCTGCTCGAGGGAAGCACGGTCTATCTGAGGGCCACCCGGCTGGAATTCGGCTTCTGCCTCTGCACCGTGTCCCGGGTGTACAAGATGGCGGCCGAGTGCCAGCAGGAGCTGGAGCAGTGGGTGAGAGCGTTACTGAGCGCCAACCTCGGCTACACCAAGGCTATTCTGGAGGAGCTACGGGGGCAATACCTGAGCCTCGCAGCCGGGCAAAAGGAACCTCACAACGCAAGCTCCCCTGAGCGGCCCTCGGAGGAGCGAGTATGGAAGGAGACGTTCGGAGTCCTGCACCAGTTCCTGGGAGAGGAGATCCTGGCGCTGCGGCAGCCAAAGCCGATCTGTCTGTAAATCTGGGCTTTTGGGTTATTTGTAAGAGAAATAATAAAACCATCACGTTTATCCGTCTTCCAGTCGCTCCCCACCATAGCCTTCCGACAACCCCTCCGCTCCGCTCCCCATCATCCCCGCCGGCAACCCTGGTCAGACCCCATGCCTCACCATCCCCTCCGACAACCCTTTCCCAGCCTCTCGCTTACGCTCGAGTATTGTAAGCTCATCCGCGCTGGACCCTCCTTACCTTATGTTCTGTTCCCCCTTTGTACAGCGCCGTGGAATATGAGGGCGCTATCTAAATCAAATAATGACATAACTAAATTTCAAGCCGTGTCCTATATTAATAGATTCTGCATTCACTGCCGGAGTGGCGCTGAGACCGGGGAGATGATTCTGGCCCCCCCCCCCCAGCTGCTGCTAATGGGGGCTGGGATTTATCCATTTTTTAAATTCATTTCTAAACATTTTGGAAATCTGTTGAATTTCTTTAAAGGGAAAAGCCCCTCTGAAGAAGAGACGTCTGAGGTCCTGAAAAAGTTTTGGGCTGCCGTGACTCTTGTCCATCTTGGCTTTCTGAGAAAAGACCGTTTGTGGAACGTGTTGGGAGAGCGCACGCGTTTCATTAACTCGGCCTAATCCCAGACAGCTGGCGCCACCGAGACTCCCTCCACACACACTCCACACACAGTCGGCCGCGACCCAACAGATGACAAACACTCATGCGAGTTAAACTTTTGTAATGATTATAGGGAGGGGAGAGTAACAGCAAGTCGGGTTCTCCCCCGTTTCACACTGAACCCCCGCATCCCCTCAAACACAGAATATGAAACCAAGTCATCCAGTTCTGTTCATCAGTGCAAGAGAAGCTGCCGGCCAACCCGCAGAGTGAATTGGCCCCAGGCTCTGCGCCGCCCCCACCCCAGGAGGCAAATCCCAACTTGCTTCGACTTCCAGGCTGCAGCGGGTTTGCTCCTCAAAGCTCTGGAGAACATAAATATAAATAACGCACATTTACAGCCGTCCTTCGCGCAGGCTCCGACTCTTCGTGATTGCACATCGATGATAAGTCCGAAGGGGAGCAGCGGCCGCAGCGGGGACGGAACGGACTAAAAGCTGTAGCATCTTCTGACGGGAAACACCGAACATGCGCAGCGTTTCGCCCTCTTGGCGGAGCTGCATCACATCTTTACTCGCCCGTACCCTGCAGAGCGAGCAGCTTCTTCTCGGACAGAATAAAGGAGGCTGACTATGAGCCTCTTGTGTATAGGGAGCTCCGGGGTTAATGAAGCAACGCTCTGCAGCAGCTATAGTTAGTGCAGAGATGTCGGGGGTTAAAAACAGACCAAAAATATGTACAAATCAAACACTTGAAATGCGAGCGGGGGGTGCAGGGTCGCCCCCAAAAACATGCAAGGCGCAGGGGTTAGCAAGACACAGACCTCTGCGCCTAGGGGCTGACCCCACATCTGTAAACACATCGACAGCGAGGCAGAGTGCCACAGGGGAGCGGGAGCCAGGCTGAGCCCTGCTCGGGCCCCCAGAGTACAGGGCCCCAGTCTATAGAATGAACGGGACAGGAAGGGCTTCCAGTTATAGCCTATGGGCTTCCTATGACAGGGTGGGAGGCTTAGAATCCACCCCGTAAGGGGCTTGGTCCGGGGGTCCCTGTGCATTTACATGTTATATACACAAACACCGATGGGTAACACCAGCGGCGGTGCCCTCGGCTCCCTTTCGGTGGGGGACACTCCACTTTGTCCTGCTTGTCACTTGCGTTCTGTCCCCACGCCCGAGGATTCTGGGCAAGGTCCCTTTAGTGGAGAGGGAGGGAGAGTTCCTGCTCACACTCCCTCACTCAGTGCCCACCCATAGCGATAAACAGGGTGAGGACTGAGTGCAAGGGCATGGGGGGTGGGGTGGCACAGGAGGCCTGGAGACAGCGGAAGGGGGTAAAGGTGGTCTCAGAAGTAGGTGTCATGGACCGCCCCCCCCTCACCGTCCGCTGGCCCCTTACCACCCTTACGAGGCAGATCTGATGCAGGAGAAGAGGGTTCCTTCCGCCTAAAAGAAAACTTCCTTTCCTTCTTCGGCTTGGAGTCAACCTTCTCTTTGTCCTTCTGGGCTCGTTTCTCCTCCTTTTCTCGCTTCCTCTCTCGTTCTCGTTCTTCCTTCTCTCTTTTCCGCTGGCGCTCTCGCTCTTCTTTCTCCTCCTTTTCCCGCCTTTTCTCCTGTTCCCTTTGCTTCTCCTTCGTCTTCTTGGTCTCTGCTTTGGGTGGACCCAGCGGGGTCTTGTTTGCCGTGGGAGATGGCAGCACGGGCCGCAGGCCCTCAGACACCACCACGGACTCTGGCTGCGCAGCCGCGGTGGGGGGTGGAGAAGCGCGTCGGAGGCTGGCGAGGCTGAGGCGGCTGCCGCTGAGGCTCGGGTTAAGACGCTGCTTTTCCTCTTGGATTTGGCGGGCGCCATGCAGCCGGCGGGACGGCCGGTACTGGAGCTCGCCGCGGTTCTCTCGCCATTTGCGCAGTTGAGTATTGCTTTCTCTCTCGATCAGAGCATCCGTGACAGGCAGAGAACTCACCTGCGGGAAGAGAAGACTGAGAGTGAGGGCAGAGGGACTCCCCACGTGAGGAGCTGCAGCATGTATACGGCACAGCGAGACGCGGGGTGAACGGCCAGTGACATTCGGCACGACTCACGCCAGACAGACCCTGACCTCCGGCAGCAGGATATCCTCGTGCATGCAATGCGGCGACAGGCTGCGCAGCTTCTCCATGGTCTCATACATTCCCTGACAGCTCCGCAGCTTGTCCACCGAGCCCAGCGTGTGCCGCAGTAACACCAAGCCCACTCTGAACACAATCTTCACTCCTAGCATGGGGTGGAAAAAAAAAAAAGCCCAGCGAGGGGCATCAGTAACACCACCCATCACCCACCATATGCCAACCCGTCATTTCAGCCCCTCACACAGCGTGCAGCATAAAAAGCAGCCCCCCCCCACACAACGTGGGTAAATACCAGCCCCCCCCATACAGGGTGCGCATCAGCAATACCAGCCCCCCCCCCCCAAACACCCACCTTCACAGAAGAACATGTCCCAGACCCGCAGAACGGACGCCCAGGGCAGGGTGCGGGAGAAGATGCACATAAACCATTCAGTCATGTACAGGATGGGATCAATTTTAAACTTCTTCAGGTGCCGGTAGGCCATGGGGCAAACCCTGCGCAGGAGCGCAAAGAAGATCTCCCCGTCAAGCTGAATGGCTTCCTGCAAAAAAGGAGAATGTGCCAGGGTGAAGCAGAGCGAGGCGACGGACTTGGCGGACTCGCACTCGGGGTACTTACCAGCCCAGCGCTGTAATAACCCGGCAAGTACTTGTCACAGATCTGGACCAGGCACCAGAAGGCTTGCTGCAAGAGAAACCAAAGTTTATTTACCAATACCGGAGGGGGGGGCTGCCACCCCAGAATGTGGAGGGAGATGAAGTGGGGCAGATAGCGAGGGTGCAGACCCCAGAGATGGAAGAAGAGATGGGATAGGGCAGTTTGAGAAGAGGGAGACGGGGTGGGGCAGATAGCAGGGGTGCAGTCCAGTTACCCCAGAATGTAGGAGGGAGGTGGGATGGGGCAGAGTAGGGGTGCAGTTACCCCAGGGAGGGAGGGAGGGGGAGACAAGGTTGGGCAGGGAGTGTAAAGCTGAGCTGTAGTGACCTCGGCCGGCATGTGCATGAGTAACACGGCTGCGACAGGGGCCTGCGCCTGGCAATACCCCTCCTCGGGCCGGTAGATGGTGTAAGCTTTTAATATACGGTAGAGATCTTGCTGCCTGTAAGATAATAAGGAACAAGATTAACCTTAACCTGGCGCACCCCCCCCACGCACCCCCACCCTGCAGACCACCGGCACCCGGTACTCACCCGTGTCCTCCGCGAGCTGCAAACATCTCATGAAACGGGAACTGTCTGTGCAGATCCTTTTCAATCACATCCAGCCACTTGGGGTCCCCTGGATGTCTTTCCAACTCCTGCAAAGGGCCCCCAAAAATTGTTACCCTGTCTATACCAGCTGCTCTTCCAGTTATTCCTCCCCAGTGAAACGGTGCCCTGCTCTGCACTCAATTCTCTTACTAACCTCAAATTTGCCGGGGTTCCTGGCGAGAAGTTCGTGGCTGTTGGAGAGGTGCTGCCAGGCCTTGGAACGCAGAGAAGACGGTATCCCCTTCCTGCAACGGAGTTTCACCTGATGACAAGAAACGTACAGCTAGAAACACCACGTGTGCCCCAAAAATCAACCCGGGAACCCCCCGTTAGATTATCCCAATCGTCTGGGCTGCTCCAGGTGCCCCCTATCCCCCCAAAGTCCTTCCAGCTAGGAGCCCAGCCTTCTGTCTTAATAAAACAGTCTCCTCCCCATGTTATCGCTTTATTAGAGTGAAAGCCCCCAATTCCCACATAAATGCATCCCACCCAAGGGCAGGGGAACGGGATTTGTTGGGTTAAGGTTGGGAGAGGAACCTCTACACACCCGGCCCGCCCCCACCCTGTCGGCACGGCCCCTCTAAACCATGAGCCCGCCCTGTCAGCACAGCCCCTCTAAACCAAGAGCCCGCCCACCCTGTCGGCACAGCCCCTCTAAACCATGAGCCCGCCCACCCTGTCGGCACGGCCCCTCTAAACCATGAGGCCACCCACCCTGTCGGCACGGCCCTTCTACGCGCCCGGCCCGCCCACCCTGCCTGCTCTCCACACTCTCAGTACACCCACCAATCTCCCACTCAAGTTGGTCCCATTCTGCCCTCTCACCTTTTGGAAGCGTCTGCTCAGCCACTTGTCCCAGTGATTGAACATGTCCAGCCACTTCAGCTCCCTCTGCCTGGAGATTTCCACGGGAATAGACATTTCCCTACGGAAGAGAACAAAGGAAAGGCGGAATCAGACGCCATTCTCAACGTGAAGAGCTTCATACACCTCCAATCACAACGGCTTTGCTTCCCTGTAACGTGCCGGCGTCTGTCCGGTGGTAGACAGTTTACATACATGTGCACCATCACACCTGCCCCTGATGGCTCAGCACCAAGGGCACATGCTCCATTTATACATACAATCCGTACATACGTGCGTCTAACCCGTACGTATCCCTCTCCCTGCGTCTGCTCTCCGCACACACACAGAAGCCACACGCGTGTCCACCTCTGGCTAATCGATCATACAGAACGAGGACCCCAGACTGCCAGGCCACGCTGCATGCCGGGAAGGCAGAGGCGAGACCCCTGACACTAGGAGACTGCAGGGGGTTTCTCAGCACATGTGTCGCATCCCTCTGGCCCGCGGTACACACATCTCACTCACCCGTTACTGCTGTACTGGTTGCCGCCCAGGAAGCCATACTTGTCGGTCTTGCGATACGCAGCTCCATTGATTTCGGAGTCTGAGCCCACAGAACTGGCATCATCTAATACAGAGAGGGACTCCAGCGTGCCGGACATAAGGCTGACAGAGTCTAGGTAGCTGAGAGTATCGGGGGCCGGCCCTTTAGATCTGTAACTCGACAGCGAGGCTGTTTCATGGCGAAAGGCTGCATCAGCATCAACAGTTGGAGGGGGGCCAGGGTACAAGTTGGACCTCGGAGGAGTAGGGAGCGGGGGCTTCGACGACATATTCCTATGTGGACTAGAAGTATCGAGGACACGGACAGGAGAAAGCGCAGAACCCCCAGCTGCTGAGACGGAGGCTCCTCCTGGCGAGGAACGAGGTGGTGCCACAGGGGAGGAGACCGAGGCTGCCGCTGCAGCGGTGTTGGATCGCGCCACAGCAGTGGAGACAGAGGTTGCCTCTAGGGAGGATTGAGATGGTGTCACAGCAGTAGAGAGCTGGGCTACTCCTGGAGAGGGCTGAGAGGTTGTCCCAGTAGTGGAGAGCTGGGCTACTCCTGGAGAGGGCTGAGAGGTTGTCCCAGTAGTGGAGAGCTGGGCTACTCCTGGAGAGGGCTGAGAGGTTGTCCCCGTGGTGGAGAGCTGGGCTACTCCTGGAGAGGGCTGAGGAGTTGTCCCAGTAGTGGAGAGCTGGGCTACTCCTGGAGAGGGCTGAGAGGTTGTCCCAGTAGTGGAGAGCTGGGCTACTCCTGGAGAAGGCTGAGAGGTTGTCCCAGTAGTGGAGAGCTGGGCTACTCCTGGAGAGGGCTGAGAGGTTGTCCCAGTAGTGGAGAGCTGGGCTACTCCTGGAGAGGGCTGAGAGGTTGTCCCAGTAGTGGAGAGCTGGGCTACTCCTGGAGAGGGCTGAGAGGTTGTCCCAGTAGTGGAGAGCTGGGCTACTCCTGGAGAGGGCTGAGAGGTTGTCCCAGTAGTGGAGAGCTGGGCTACTCCTGTAGAGGGCTGAGGAGTTGTCCCAGTAGTGGAGAGCTGGGCTACTCCTGGAGAGGGCTGAGAGGTTGTCCCAGTAGTGGAGAGCTGGGCTACTCCTGGAGAGGGCTGAGAGGTTGTCCCAGTAGTGGAGAGCTGGGCTACTCCTGGAGAGGGCTGAGATGGTGTCCCCGTGGTGGAGAGCTGGGCTACTCCTGGAGAGGGCTCAGATGGTGTCGCCGTGGTGGAGAGCTGGGCTACTCCAGGAGAGGGCTGAGACGGTGCCCCAGTAGTGGAAAGCTGGGCTACTCCAGGAGAGGGCTGAGATGGTGTCCCAGTAGTGGAGAGCTGGGCTACTCCTGGACAGGGCTGAGATGATGTGCCAGCGACCTGCAGTGGCGCTGCCCCTGGAGAAGTGAAGAATGATGCCCCTGCGGTTGGCTCTCTCTCTGGCGTGAAATGCTGCTCTGAGGAACTATGGATTGTTTTGCTTTGCGGTTGAGGGGTCAGTTCCTCTTGAGTGACACTTATCTGTATAACAGGCGCAACATGCGACACTTTCTTCTGTATGGTCTCTGCTGCCAGTGAAGGGCCGTCACTTCTTGGGGCAGAATTACTTGCCGAAAGACCATTCTCTGCAACTCTTGCCTCCATGGTGCATTGTTCTGCAAGCGTCACGAAGCCCGGCCCAACACGGTCCTGTTGTGGCTTGGCGCTCTGATTTTGGAGTATTGTTCGGTCCTGCTGTGAACTGTCATGACTTAGTGGATAAGGAACCACATTTCCTTGCTGCTGTGTCACATGGGTTTCATTGCCCTGCGTAGTCACACTATGGACAGCCTCATCTAGTTCTGAAATTCTGAAGCTATCGGGCAGACTGCCCTGCTGCGATGACCCCTGGGTCACAGGCAGACTGCCCTGCTGCGATGGTCCACAGCTCCCCTGTTCTAATGCCCCATCGCTCCATACTGCATTCTCATGCTGTACAGCTTTGTGGCTTGTTGCCACACTGTCTCGTTGTGAAGTGTTGAGGTTCGGTGTTGCCACTGACCATGCTACAGGCACCCTGTGTGGCGGTTGCGATATAACATGGCTGTTGTCCGTGCCGCTCTGCTGCGATGCTTTGTGGTCTTGCTTGGTGGCAGTGCTCGGTGACTGTCCAGAGCTCTGGTCTGTGTCTTCGCATTGTTGTGGGTGACTCTGCTCCCCATCTTGCCCAGGTGAGCCTTGGCTCTGCACCACATCATTTTGTGGTCTGTGATGCTCTGCATCTTGCTCAGTTGCCCCGTGGCTCTGTGCCGCGTCATGCCGTGGTGCTCGGCTTTGCCCCGTGTCTCGCTCAGTTGCCCCGTGGCTCTGTGCCGCGTCATGCCGTGGTGCTCGGCTCTGCCCCGTGTCTCGCTCGGTTGCCCCATGGCTCTGTGCTGCATCATGCCGTGGTGCTCGGCTCTGCCCCGTGTCTTGCTCGGTTGCCCCGTGGCTCTGTGCCGCATCATGCCGTGGTGCTCGGCTCTGCCCCGTGTCTCGCTCGGTTGCCCCATGGCTCTGTGCTGCATCATGCCGTGGTGCTCGGCTCTGCCCCGTGTCTTGCTCGGTTGCCCCGTGGCTCTGTGCCGCATCATGCCGTGGTGCTCGGCTCTGCCCCGTGTCTTGCTCGGTTGTCCTGTTGCTCTCCTCTGCGTGGTGGTGAGGAGTCCCATGGATCTGCATCATAATGCCACTCACCTCCCTCTGCTGGCCTTTGCCACCCTCAGCATGGGCTCTCCTTTCCAGTGGTCCCCTGTCATTGGTATCAGTGCAGATCTCCCAGAATCCCTTATGCTCCTCACTGATGATGGTCTTGCGCTCCCCAGAGCCCCTGCGGGGAGGAGGAACGGGCCGGGGCCCCGGGGACGGGGGATAGGGGCCAGGAGACGGCTCCATTTCAATCCCCTAGACTCACTACGGTTACTACCGGAACGGTGCAGGCCGGTGGCAGCAGCAGCGCTCACCGGCCTGGACAGACTGACAGGGGAACCCGGCTGACCAATAGGAGCTGGGACTAGCGGACGTGCTCTCCAATCAAAGCGGGGCAGGGGCTAATAGCAGAAAGGGTGTTCAACCAATCACGTCCCGCAACACCAACACCATCCGTGAAATGTATTTATCGTAATGTGCGATTGGATAAAGTGGGGAACCTTCCATCCAATCACCTCACGAGGACGAGCCGTGTGCACAAGGGCGGGGCCCGGAACCAGGAAAGGGAAGTAGATTCCCGATAACAAAGGGCGGAGCCTCAACCAATCAGCGCCACCAATGAGGCTGAACACAGCCAATCCGGACCTGAAGGCGGGGCAAGCTCGTGCCGCGTTAGCTTCCTAAACTTTATTTAAAATAATCGGCACATACAGGAGTCGGGGCCCTATCCCCGGTGTGGGCGGGAGTCCGGGGCAGGAACATTAACCCTGAGTGTTCCTGTGCCTGCACAGTTCTGCCCCTGCAGAGTGCGGGTTGTATAACGCAGCAAGTGCCCCACACAGCGCAGAGAGAGCGCTTTATATGAGCCCAGTGTATAGCTGATATGGCGGCCTGTGGTCTTTGGGTTGCCCTGTTGTGGGGGTCGGTGCTGTTTGCAGGCTCTCGCACCCCAGATTTACCCCGTCGCCCGCATGTCATTCTAACCCTTTAATAGCCGCTCGTGTGCGGAGTGCCCCCTCACGCTTCCCGGTTTGTCAGTTTCCGCCTGCCGTACCCCCTGGGCCCTCGCGGATGAGGGGGTAGAACAGGCCGAGCTGCCGGTATCGGTGTGAGCACCGGTCCTGTCACCTTCGCGGTGAGCGGGCACGGGCGTTGTGTTATCTTCCTTTAGCAGGAATTGGCCGTTAGCCGGTAACGTGACAGCGAAGGGACGTTCAGGTGGCCGGGGTGCATTACCTCGCAATACTGCTTAGGAGTAGTTGATACGCTGCAGCGGGAGCCGGAAGGGTGGCACTTTGGTGAATACTGTGAGTCCCGGTAACGGGATTATTGGCTCCCCGTTACGGTTGAGCTTCCTCTGTTCCGGTTCGGCTCTACCCGCTGTCTGTACGTTGAGTTTTTATTTCGGGTTCGTTCTCTCGCCCTCTTCCTGCTGATCTCGCAGGTCGTGGCTTGCGGGGCCACTCGGCAACTAAGCTTCCCCTCTAAACGCTGCATTACAGGTATTTGTATAGCACCAGCACATTCCGTAGCGCTGTTACGGAAGGGAACAGACAATTTACATACAGAAGGAGTAGCTCCTCCTCCGGCTGCTGAAATGTTGGGGATTCGGCAACCAAATGGCATTAATTACGGTCGTTATGGAAACCGTGACCTGGCTGGAGGAAAAAGATATTCTGAATGGAGTCACCTGTATTCAAGCAGGGATTCCATCTGTGAAATAGCAGGGAGAAAAGGACCAATCGGGACGCTCAGATATAAACCGATTGTGTTCCCAGCTCTGCGCTCTCGGGCTCCAGACTGCGTGACCCAGAGAATCTGTCCATTTACCCCGAGACTGGGGTAATAACCCAGAGAATCTGCCCATTCTCTCCGAGACTGGGGTAATAACCCAGAGAATCTGCCCATTCTCTCCGAGACTGGGGTAAAAACCCTGAGAATCTGCCCATTCTCCCTGAGACTGGGGTAAAAACCCTGAGAATCTGCCCATTCTCCCTGGGACTGGGGTAAAAACCCTGAGAATCTGCCCATTCTCCCCGAGACTGGGGTAAAACCCTGAGAATCTGCCCATTCTCCCTGAGACTGGGGTAAAAACCCTGAGAATCTGCCCATTCTCCCCGAGACTGGGGTAAAACCCTGAGAATCTGACCATTCTCCCCGAGACTGGGGTAAAAACCCTGAGAATCTGACCATTCTCCCCGAGACTGGGGTAAAAACCCTGAGAATCTGACCATTCTCCCCGAGACTGGGGTAAAAACCCTAAGAATTTGCCCCTTCACCCTGACACTGAATTAGGGTATATTTGCCAGAGTGACAGCTCCCCCGCGCTGAGCGCTCTTATTAGTGCACGTGGCGGCCTCCGTGTGTCCCGGGCCTTTCCCACCGTGGGGTCTCCGTTTTCCGATTTCCTGAGGGCTTTTCTGAGTTGCCCCTCATTTAACCAGCGGGGGATGGGGGCTGACAGCTGACGGGGCAGGAGACAGCTGAGACCGTCCCTCAAAGCTGCCATCCAGACAAAAATACCTCAGGGGGTCACGCGACACGCAACACGCCAAGCCCTCGGGCCTTAAAAGCACAAACTGCATTATATGAACACATCAAGCTGTATGTTATACATACACATAAACATACGTGTTCTACACGTGTGCTATACATACACATAAACATATGTGTTATAAGGAAAGGCCGGGGGTCCCGCTACGTATTATAAGGAGAGGCCGGGGGTCTCGCTACGTATTATAAGGAAAGGCCGGGGGTCTCAATACGTATTACAAGGAAAGGCTGGGGGTCTCGCTCTGTATTATAAGGAGAGGCCAGGGGGTCTCGCTGCGTAATATGAGGAAAGGCCAGGGGGTCTCGATACGTATTATAAGGAAAGGCCAGGGGGTCTCGCTGCGTAATATGAGGAAAGGCCAGGGGGTCTCGATACGTATTATAAGGAAAGGCTGGGGGTCTCGCTCTGTATTATAAGGAAAGGCCAGGGGGTCTCGCTGCGTAATATGAGGAAAGGCCAGGGGGTCTCGATACGTATTATAAGGAAAAGCTGGGGGTCTTGTTACGTATTATAAGGAAAGGCCGGGGGTCTCGCTCTGTATTATGAGGAAAGGCCGGGGGTCTCGATACGTATTATAAGGAAAGGCAGGGGGTCTCGCTCTGTATTATAAGGAAAGGCCGGGGGGTCTCGATACGTATTATAAGGAAAGGCCGGGGGTCTCGATACGTATTATAAGGAAAGGCCGGAGGTCTCGATACGTATTATAAGGAAAGGACGGGGGTCTCGCTACGTATTATAAGGAAAGGCCGGGGGGTCTCGCTCTGTATTATAAGGAAAGGCCGGGGGTCTCGATACGTATTATAAGGAAAAGCTGGGGGTCTTGTTACGTATAAGGAAAGGCCGGGGGTCTCGCTCTGTATTATGAGGAAAGGCTGGGGGTCTCGATACGTATTATAAGGAAAGGCAGGGGGTCTCGATACGTATTATAAGGAAAGGCCGGGGGTCTCGATACGTATTATAAGGAAAGGCCGGGTGTCTCGCTCTGTATTATAAGGAAAGGCCGGGGGTCTCGATACGTATTATAAGGAAAGGCCGGGGGTCTTGCTCTGTATTATAAGGAAAGGCCGGGGGTCTCGATACGTATTATAAGGAAAGGCCGGGGGTCTCGATACGTATTATAAGGAAAGGCCGGAAGTCTCGATACGTATTATAAGGAAAGGACGGGGGTCTCGCTACGTATTATAAGGAAAGGCCGGGGGGTCTCGCTCTGTATTATAAGGAGAGGCCGGGGGTCTCGCTCTGTATTATGAGGAAAGGCTGGGGGTCTCGATACGTATTATAAGGAAAGGCAGGGGGTCTCGATACGTATTATAAGGAAAGGCCGGGTGTCTCGCTCTGTATTATAAGGAAAGGCAGGGGGTCTCGATACGTATTATAAGGAAAGGCCGGGGGTCTCGATACGTATTATAAGGAAAGGCCGGGTGTCTCGCTCTGTATTATAAGGAAAGGCCGGGGGTCTCGATACGTATTATAAGGAAAGGCCGGGGGTCTTGCTCTGTATTATAAGGAAAGGCCGGGGGTCTCGATACGTATTATAAGGAAAGGCCGGGGGTCTCGATACGTATTATAAGGAAAGGCCGGAAGTCTCGATACGTATTATAAGGAAAGGACGGGGGTCTCGCTACGTATTATAAGGAAAGGCCGGGGGGTCTCGCTCTGTATTATAAGGAAAGGCCGGGGGTCTCGATACGTATTATAAGGAGAGGCCGGAGGTCTCGATACGTATTATAAGGAAAAGCTGGGGGTCTCAATACATATTATAAGGAAAGGCCGGGGGTCTCGCTCTGTATTATAAGGAAAGGCTTGGGGTCTCGATACGTATTATAAGGAGAGGCCGGGGGGTCTCGATACGTATTATAAGGAAAGGCCGGGGGTCTCGATACGTATTATAAGGAAAGGCCGGGGGTCTCGATACGTATTATAAGGAAAGGCCGGGGGTCTCGATACGTATTATAAGGAAAGGCCGGGGGTCTCAATACGTATTATAAGGAAAAGCTGGGGGTCTTGTTACGTATTATAAGGAGAGGCCGGGTGTCTCGCTCTGTATTATAAGGAGAGGCCGGGGGTCTTGCTCTGTATTATAAGGAGAGGCCGGGGGGTCTCGATACGTATTATAAGGAAAGGCTTGGGGTCCCGATACGTATTATAAGGAGAGGCCGGGTGTCTCGCTCTGTATTATAAGGAGAGGCCGGGGGTCTTGCTCTGTATTATAAGGAGAGGCCGGGGGTCTCGATACGTATTATAAGGAGAGGCCGGGGGTCTTGCTCTGTATTATAAGGAAAGGCTTGGGGTCTCGATACGTATTATAAGGAAAGGCCGGGGGTCTCGATACGTATTATAAGGAAAGGCCGGGGGTCTCGATACGTATTATAAGGAAAGGCTGGGGGTCTCGATACGTATTAAAAGGAAAGGCCGGGGGTCCCGCTCTCTGTACAGTTATTACCTTGCTCTCTGCAGTTATTGCCCCCCAGTCTCTGTATAGTTATTCCTCCCCATGCCTCCCGGCCTCTATACAGTCTTTTAATGTGAGTATATTTCAGAGATCCCACTTCGGCCCCCGGCCCCCCGGCCCAGCAGCTGTTCTTTTGCTCCTTGTGTGTCCAAGAAAGGAATCAGAAGGCGCCTTGAGACTCCGCAGCTATTTTGGTCGGGACTATTTTGTCCGCGTTCCTCCTCCCCGCTCCTTGCAGCCAAAGTTGAGGATGCGGCTAAAGTTAGAAGCGGCGTCTTGTGCCGGTGGGGTATATAATCCCCGCCGGGGGGCTTCCTTCTCATGCCACTCTCTCCTTCACACCAGGACAAGCACCCAGCTCACCCGAGGACATGGTAAGTGGGACGCAGGACGGACAGGGCTCGGGAGGCTCAGTGTGGAGGCTCGGGGGACTCAAGGGACTGGGGGGGCTCAGTGTGGAGGCTCGGGGGGCTCAATCTGGAGGCTCGGGGACCCTCTGTGAACGGGAGGATCTAGTCTGCCCCTGATGCAAAGACTGAAACCTTAATCAGTCGTTGGTCTCGTCTTAGATTCAGGAGCCGTATGTCTATCCTATGCATGTTTAATCCCCTCACTGTATTACCCTCTACCGCCTCTGCCGGGAGGCTGTTACATTTATCTAGATTCAGGAGCTGTATGTCTATCCCATGCATGTTTAATCCCCTCACTGTATTACCCCCTACCACTTCTGCTGGGAGGCTGTGCTGCTCATAAAGAAAAGCCCTGTATAATGTATAGTTAAATCAGGCTAAAGGGCCCGTGGGTTGGAAGGTCTGTAAATGCCCCTCAGTTCTAAGGGAATGTAATTAACCCATTAGGCGCCTGGCTATATTAGGGGCCCTTTAATTCCCGTTTAACCCTTCGCTCCCCGTGTAACTTTGTCTTCATGTTTCCTTTTCTCCCTTCAGGCCCCAGCAAAGAAAGCCAAGAGGAGGGCAGCGGAAGGAGGCTCATCCAACGTCCTCTCCATGTTCGACCAAACTCAGATCCAGGAGTTCAAGGAGGTGAGTGAAGTGAGAGGGGTAACTTGTACACAGGGCAGTAATATGGGGGTCCCCTCATACTCAGGGCAGTAATATGGGGGTCCCCTCATACTCAGGGCAGTGATTTGGGGGTCCCCTTATACTCAGGGCAGTGATTTGGGGGTCCCTCGTACTCAGGGCAGTAATACGGGGGTCCCTCATACCCTGCAGGAGTGGAGGTTAACAGGGTGCATTTGGGGCGTAATTCACACTCAGTGGAACGTGACAGAGGGGGACAGGTGTGTGTCCGAGAGGGGTTAGGGGGACAGGTGTGTGTAGGAGGAGGGGGGTTGGGGGGTCAGAGTCTGAGCCAAATTTAGCCTGATTGACAGGGGCAGACAGGACCCCCCGAGACATCGGGCACAAAATGCATCAATCAGTGAAATATTTTAAATTACATTTTCCTAATTTGTGATTCATTTTTAATGGAAAAGTAATGAATATTTCCCAGAAACCTCGCTACCGGCGCGTCTCTCTCTCTGGCTGATCTCTGTCTCTCTCTCTGGCTGATCTCTGTCTCTCTCTCTGGCTGATCTCTGTCTCTCTCTCTGGCTGATCTCTGTCTCTCTCTCTGGCTGATCTCTGTCTCTCTCTCTCTCAGGCTGATCTCTGTCTCTCTCTCTCTCTCTGGCTGATCTCTGTCTCTCTCTCTGGCTGATCTCTGTCTCTCTCTCTGGCTGATCTCTGTCTCTCTCTCTGGCTGATCTCTGTCTCTCTCTCTCAGGCTGATCTCTGTCTCTCTCTCTGGCTGATCTCTGTCTCTCTCTCAGGCTGATCTCTGTCTCTCTCTCTCAGGCTGATCCCTGTCTCTCTCTCTCAGGCTGATCTCTGTCTCTCTCTCTCAGGCTGATCTCTGTCTCTTTCTCTGGCTGATCTTACTCCTTGTCTGTCTCTTTTCAGGCTTTCACAGTCATCGATCAGAACAGAGATGGCATAATCGATAAGGAGGATCTGAGAGACACTTTTGCAGCTATGGGTGAGTTCAGAGCCCCGGAGGTGTCGGCGGGAGACACTCCGTCCGCCGTTATTATAAAGGGCCATTAGCATTATACGGGAACACAAGACCATTCCATCTGAAGAAGAGACCTCTGAGGTCCGGAAAGACCACCTGTTTCTGTCTTGGCCCACTGAAAGGTGTCACCTACTAATAATAATGTTCACCAGAGATACATAAGCACATGTAACAGAGAGACCTCCGAGCTCTCTCTCACTGACGCCGCTTCCTGATTGGTAGATTGTATAAATAATATTTACCCTGTCTGTGCCGAGGCAGATCCGACCGGCTAGACACAAATATGTTTAAAGATTTTATCAGCACCCCCCATATCAGCTTCTGGGACCCCCGGCTCCAAAGATCAGTATGGTCTCCCTCTGCCTGGCGTCGGTTCCCTGTCTCTTTACCTGTTCTAATGCACGACTCTCCTGCTCCAGGCCGCCTCAACGTGAAGAACGAGGAGCTGGAAGAAATGATTAAAGAGGCTTCTGGACCCATCAACTTCACCGTCTTCCTGACCATGTTTGGAGAGAAGCTGAAGGGTGAGAGGCAGCTGAATGTTGTTGCCCCAATAGGGCTTCTCATTGGTCACGGATACCCCCGAGCGCCACCATTTACCCCATTTTTCTCTCCAAGGTGCTGATCCAGAAGATGTGATCACCGGAGCGTTTAAGGTGCTTGACCCTGAAGGCAAAGGATCCATCAAGAAGCAGTTGTAAGTCCCTGCGCCCCGGCCCTCTTATTAACCCTCGGGGAGGGCAGAGAAGAGAGAGGGGACAGGAGAGAGACGGGGAGAAGAAAGAGACGGGGATGGGAAAGAGAGAGGGGGTGGGAGAGAGAGATGGGGAGAAGGGAGATATGTAAATACATAAAGGGGTTTAACAAAGGACAGGAGGGAAGTTACAACAAGAGACCAGAATCTAACACTAGAGGGTCTGGGGCTGTGTGGTAGATGCATGGAACAGCCTTGCAGCAGAAGTGGCTGGCAGGTGGATACAGCATAAAGCAAACCCCGCAGTCATAGTGTATGTTCCGCGTTCTTCTGACATCTTCCTTCCGTTTATCTGCCCCCAGCCTGGAGGAGCTGCTTACCACACAGTGTGACAGATTCAGCTCCGAGGAGGTAAGTGCTGGAGACGTACGGGGAGCGCGGGGGCAGTTTGGGGGCGTCAGACTCCCCTCACCCTTTCATTCTTTGCTCACAGATTAAGAACATGTGGACAGCCTTCCCTCCCGATGTGGCTGGCAACGTAGATTACAAGAACATCTGCTACGTTATCACCCACGGCGAGGACAAAGACCAGGAATAGAGGGGCTCCGCGCCCGGGGGCATCCGGCTTCACCCCCAAATTGCTGTATATTGCGTCTTATTTTGTAAATTCATCCCACCAAAGACACAACTGTAATTTATTTCTTGGGGTGGGTGGAAGGGAGAACCCCGTTTACCGACCGAGCCCCATTTAGCGACTGAGCCCCGTCGCCGACTTTCTCCCTCACACTTTGCTCTTCAACGTCTTAAACTGGAATCTCTGAAGTTCAATAAAATCAACTTTTTATTCTACTTGCTGGATGTTTCTCTTCATTTATTACAGAGGAGACCCGACAGCACCCAGACAGTGACCCATAACCCCTAATCCCACCACCCGGAACACCAACTCCCCAACCATAACCCCTAATCTCGCCACCCAGAACACCAACTCCCCAACCCTAACCCCTAATCCCACCACTTGAAACCCCAACCATAACCCCTAATCCCACCACCTGGATCACCAACTCCCCAACCATAACCCCTAATCTCACCACCCGGAACCCCAACTCCACAACCATAACCCCTAATCTCACCACCCGGAACCCTAACTCCACAACCATAACCCTTAATCCCACCACCCGGAACCCCAACTCCCCAACCCTAATCCCACCACTTGAAACCCCAACCATAACCCCTAATCCCACCACCTGGATCACCAACTCCCCAACCATAACCACTAATCTCACCACCCGGAACCCCAACTCACCAACCCTAACCCCTAATCCCACCACTTGAAACCCCAACCATAATCCCTAATCCTACCACCCGGAACACCAACTCCACAACCATAATCCCTAATCCCACCACCAGGAACCCTAACTCCACAACCATAACCCTCTAACCCCACCTCCTGAAACCCCTACTTCATAACTATAACCCGCTAATCCCACCACCCGGAACCCCAACCATAATCCCACCACCTGGAACTCCATCCCTAATCCCACCACCTGGAAGACCAACTCCATAACTATAACCCTTAATCCCACCACCTCAAACCCCAACTCCCCAACCCTAACCCCCCAATCCCAAACTCTGAAACCCCAATTCCATAACTATAAACCCCCACCATAACCCCCTTAATCCCACCACCGGAAACCCTAACTCCACAACCATAACCCCCCTAATCCCACATAACTAGAACCTACCCTAACCCCACAACTTGAAACCTCAACTCCCTAACCATAACCCTCTAATCCCACCACCCGAACCCCTCACTCCCCAACTATAACACCAACTCCCAAACCCTAACCCCTAATCCCACCACCTGAAACCCCCACCATAACCCCTTATCCCACTTCCTGGAACCCCAACTCCATTACTATAACCAATAATCCCACCACCCCCAACCATAACCCTCCTAATTCCACCACCTCAAACCCCAACTCCCCAACCATAAACCCCAATTCCCATGACTGGAACCCCAAACTCGATAACTACAACCACCAAATCCACTGCCTGAAACCCCGACTTCAAACTCCTGGCCCCGCAGCCCGATCTTCTAAACCTTCAATGGAGGGTAATTCTGAGCACAGCATTAGGTGGCGCTGCAGACACAGAAATAACCTTCAGCAGGAAAGGCGATGTGGAGGATTCAGGGGTCCGAGCTGCTCGTTCATCTCACAGACATCCATGGTGCAGGAGAAGCCCACGGGGGGATTCAAACGGTCAGAGAGCGGAGGCAGATCTCCAAATGTTAGTGAATACTGGCGGTCAGCACTCATCCGGACGGCCGACTGGTATCCGCGGGAGGCTGTTCTATCCAGCAGGGGTTAATTTCGTGAGGCACTTAAACATGCATGGGGCATAACACAAGACCAGGTCTAAGAGAGATTTAAAACGGCAGACGAGACGGCACCGGCAGCAAATTATGTTTGGGACCCTCTGACCCGCCGTGTCGCATTAACCCCCGCTGGCCGCTTGCCCGCCCCTTCCTCCTGTGGCCCCTGGTTGTACGAACGACGTCCCGAGCTTTCCTTCCCCACAAAAGTAATGAAATGACTATTATGGAGTAATATGTCAGCTCCGGTATCTGCCCCGCGGGGTTTCTACGTTTCACGACCACTTGCCCCTAAGCCGGGGATTTCTAAACACGTATTCAAAGACGGATGCTTTTTATTAAAAGAGATACAAATACCCCTAATCCTGGGGCAGAGACGCCCGGCAATCGAGAAGGACATCAGTATGAAAGGAGGGAGATTGTCTGGGGTGACTGGGGGTACAATTTGATGGGGGACTGGCCGCCGGGGGCCACCATCATTCTAGGAGGGGGGGGGCCCACGCAAGCCTTTCGCAAGCTTAAGAGAGAAATCGACGTATGGAGTCCCCTGAGTGAGACATCCCATGGACACAACGTCAATGTGAGGGCCAAGGAACTGCACAAGGTTTTGAGGCAAAATCCCCCCGGATGCCTCAACTATCACCCCGGGGTAACTGGTCTTCAACGAGAGCGCAGCTTCGTGGAGCGACTGCAAGAGATGGAGCAGAACACAGCAGTTAGACAGAGACCCCTCCACATACTGACCGCTGCAATAAACTGCCTTCAGGACACACGTGTGTAAGCAGCACTCTAACTGCCCCGTGTGTCTCTAAACTATACATACAAGAGTGCTAAATCTACAGGTACCTCTGGGGGTAGATTATCCAACATGACGATGTCCGCTCCAGACCCTGCAGCTTCTAGAGCTTCCTCCAGAGAGCGACATTCAATCTCCACCTTCAGAGTATGTCCAGTGAGAGAGCGCACCCCGGCCATGGCCTGAAAGAGACAGACACGCTAACAGAAAGAGACTGGCAACAGGGCAGAGACTCACAGGCCATCAGCGTCTCATGCTTCAGAGAGAGCGCACCCCAGCCATGGCCTGAAAGAGACAGACACGCTAACAGAAAGAGACTGGCAACAGGGCAGAGACTCACAGACCGTCAGGGTCTCATGCTTCAGAGAGAGCGCACCCCAGCCATGGCCTGAAAGAGACAGACACGCTAACAGAAAGAGACTGGCAACAGGGCAGAGACTCACAGGCCATCAGCGTCTCATGCTTCAGAGAGAGCGCACCCCAGCCATGGCCTGAAAGAGACAGACACGCTAACAGAAAGAGACTGGCAACAGGGCAGAGACTCACAGGCTGTCAGCGTCTCATGCTTCAGAGAGAGAGCGCACCCCGGCCATGCCGAAAACGGAAGAGACATCCCGAGACACTCACCTGTTTAACTCCCCCCATCGCCCACACGTGATTGTCTTTCAACATGACGAGGTCGCTGGTCCCGTATCTGTGCGTCCCGGCTCCCCCCACCAGTACTCCATACTTCTCGGGCAGACGGAAGCCTGGGGTGGTTTTCCGAGTCCCAGTTACTTGCCCCTTCCATCCCGACGCCTTCGCCTCTTGAGCCACTTGCCGCGCCAAAGTAGCCACTCCACTGACCCGGGACAGGACATTGAGGGCCGGTCGTTCAGCTATGAGAATGTCATTGATGTGACCTGGAGACAGGGCCGGGGGGGGGAGTTTAATGGAGGCAGGACGGGGGCTGGAAGCAGGTCTGACAGCCACCGACACACTTTCTGGTAAAGCCCCGCAGCATGCGCCGCCTGCCTGCGCTCAGCAGTCTAAACGACAATCGCAGAGGACAGCACTTTGGCCTCTCAATTCCAGTCTATCACCTCCGCCTTTGGCCTCAGACATCACCTACCCCTCTCCCCCCTCTCACCTGGAACGTGTCCTGCCCTAACCTGGCTGTTTCTTATCTTCTGCCCAAACTGTGATTGCGTCCTGTACAGCGCCGTGGACTATGATGGCGCTATATCAATAAGTAATAAGGGCCGATCTAAGGGCAGAACTCATCCCAGCCAATGAGCTAATGCCCAGCAGGTACCAGCTCACCTGTTACGGTTGCCACGCGCGTCACCGGCTCCAGCTGTTCCCCGTCGGCGTGTTCCCAGGTCACGTGGCAGCCGGCCTCTTCACACACCGCTTGGAAGAAGGGGCTCCCTGCTAGGACCCCTGCAGATTTACACAGTAATACCGCCTCCTCCTGGCAGCCCCTTTTCCCATGGGAAGCTGCCCATCCTGCTATATCCAACCAGGGAGCATCCTCTGCCAGCCAATCACGGGCCAGCTGCTGCAGACGGGGGCGGGGCAGGAGAAGAGGAAGATCTTCAGAAGCCATCTTTCTGTGTGGCTGCGAGAAAGCAGGAAGACAATTAGAGCCCCCACTGACACCGCACCTGGCCGCCCTCCCCATCCCAACAAGACACCTGGCCGCCCAAATCCTGCCACTGCACCTGGCCACCCTCCCCATCCCGACACCACACCTGGCCGCCCAAATCCCAACAAGACACCTGGCCGCCCAAATCCCAACAAGACACCTGGCCGCCCAAATCCCAACAAGACACCTGGCCGCCCTCCTCATCCCGACACCACACCTGGCCGCCCAAATCCCAACAAGACACCTGGCCGCCCAAATCCCAACAAGACACCTGGCCGCCCTCCTCATCCCGACACCACACCTGGCCGCCCAAATCCCAACAAGACACCTGGCCGCCCTCCCCATCCCGACACCGCACCTGGCCGCCCTCCCCATCCCGACACCGCACCTGGCCGCCCTCCCCATCCCGACACCGCACCTGGCCGCCCTCCCCATCCCGACACCGCACCTGGCCGCCTTCCCCATCCCAACACCGCACCTGGCCGCCTTCCCCATCCCGACACCGCACCTGGCCGCCCATCCCGACACCGCACCTGGCCGCCCATCCCGACACCGCACCTGGCCGACCAAATCCCGACACCGCCCATGCCCTAACCCTTCCCCATCCAAATGCTGCACCTGGCCGCCCCCCCCATCCCGACGCGCCTGGCCACAGCTCATGCAGACACTGCAAATAGCCACAAATCATACTGCTCCCCCCAAACACACATCCCCATCCCGCAACACTCCACGGGCCCAGAGCATTTAGCGGGGATTTGGTTCGAGGTGGAACTACCCCTCAGCCCCTAAACCTTTGCCCCTCTCACACAGCGTGCCACCCTACACACTGACTGGATCTCCCCTGTTACTGCGCATGTACAGTGCTGCCCCTGCAGTGTTTGGGATGTAAAGCTGGGGATCCCGTCCATGGTTTATGGATGTAGTTTATTTGCATGTATGGATATTCCACATGTTAAAGGATAGTAAAGTAATACATGCAGGAGTCTGAGTGGGGCACTCATTCAGACAGGAGGTCCCTGCCGTGTCGAGCATCCACTCCCATACACTGCAGGGCAGCATCACATACCTGTGCCGGCAGCAACAAGTCACATGTATCCGTGTCCCGACCCCACGCCTTGCACTTACGTGTCTCTTACACGACTCCTGCTCTGCGCTTCACAGTGAATGCGATGGCTGAGAGTGCGGCCCTTCACTCCGCCGATACCTGCAAACAACCTAATCAGAAAGTAAACAGCAGGTTATGGGGGTCAGAGGTCACCGGGGGAAGGCTTTATCATGGGGGGGTCAGAGATCACCTGGGGAAGGCTTAATCATGGGGGTCAGAGGTCACATGGGGGTGATCAGAATAAAGATTGGGGGGGTTATACATTAGACACCTCCTCCAGTTGCTCAGCCATAGTTACACTACTAGGGGGTCCTGGAAAACACAGCGATGTATGTGAATGTTGTGCATGCGCAGCAGGGTCAGCCGGTCCCACAGAGAGCGCGGCACAGCACTGATCTATGTTACTATACCCGCTGTCAAATAGGCATACCTGCCAAGTGTCCCTGTTTAGCCTGACAGTCCAACTGCAAACCTCTCTCCCCCCCCTGATGCCCCCCTCTCTCCTTCCCCGATGCCCCTCTTTTCTAGGAGGTCAGAATGTTTGCTGGGTATGAGGGTATCGCAGGGTTCTACAGCCCTAAAAGCCCCGATAATATGCATAGAAACAGCCGGAAATGGCTTCATAAATTAAACGGGGTAAATAAACCCCATTATGCTTCTAATAAATGCCCCTCCCAGTTACACAAAAGCCACACAAATGAGAAGCAGTGGGAAAGCGCCTGTTTCTGCCCCTCTCTTACCCCACTGCTGCTGCCTCTATCTCTCTCTCTCTCTTACCCCACTGCTGCTGCCCCTATCTTGTCATTTGACATGTTGGGAGGATGTATCAGGATTGTTCTGCCCTCATGGGACACTCGGTAGGTATCAGAGACAGGGGCCAATCTGCACCAGAGTAGTGCAGCTACTGCCATTTTGCCCTCTACACAAGTTGTCAATAAAGTTTCGGTTTAAAATAAACAGCGTCCCCCTCTGATTGGACACTGCTTGTGCGCATTTGATTGGCGGCTGAGTGCTGGATTATAATTGGCTGCATTTCCCCACGCAGAAAGTGTTTGCTGATCCACGTGGGGAGGATGGAGGTGAGTGTGGGTTCACGGGTGGAGGATGTTTACATGGGGCACTTATCGCACCGTTATAAGTCTGTTCACTCATCGTACGGCGCTACGGGATATGATGGCGCTTTATAAAACAGCTTATGTTTTATAAAGTCCCTCTGCGGGCCCCACATATGAGAGAGAGAGATAATATACTGTATACTGTGTGTGTAATACGTATATATAATATACTGTGTGTGTGTAATAAATATAGTGTACTGGGTGTGTAACATATATAATATACTGTATACTGTGTGTGTGTAATACGTATATATAATATACTGTGTGTGTGTAATAAATATAGTGTACTGGGTGTGTAACATATATAATATACTGTATACTGTGTGTGTGTAATACGTATATATAATATACTGTGTGTGTGTAATAAATATAGTATACTGGGTGTGTAACATATATAATATACTGTATACTGTGTGTGTGTAATACGTATATATAATATACTGTGTGTGTGTAATAAATATAGTATACTGGGTGTGTAACATATATAATATACTGTATACTGTGTGTGTGTAAAATATATATATATATATATATATATATTATACTGTGTGTGTAATAAATATATATAATATACTGTGTGTGTAATAAATATATATAATATACTGTGTGTTATATATATATATATATATATATATATATATCTATATATATATATATATATATCTCACTCTCCTTCCCTCTCTCCTCTCCTGATGCCCCTGCCCTGGGGTATGTTTGATGCGTGTTCATGTTGATGATGGAGATATATAATGTCTCTCCTGATGCCCCTGCCCCGGGGTATGTTTGACGCGTGTTCATGATGATGATGGATATATATATATGTATATATATATATATATATTGTCTCTCCTGATGCCCCTGCCCTGGGGTATGTTTGACGCCTGTTCATGTTGCAGGGTTCTTCACCAGCTCACAGTCCTGCCGAGCTCCCACAGAATGAATTCAGCTTCAGTAGCACCCCGACGATGGAGGACATGTGAGTGTGTGTGTGTGGGGCATTCTTGATATAATGGGGGAGGGGGGGTAGTCTTCCTACGATGGTTTAGGTTCCAGGCTCCGCTTGGTACATCAGCAGCGTTGCCATATAAACCCGCGTATTAACCCTGCGTTTCCCTATCCAGCCGCCGCCTGCAGGCGCAGTTCACCCAGGAGAGAAGCTGGAGTCGGTTCCACCAGCCCCGAAGCCTTCTGCTGGCGCTCGTTGGGGAAGTGGGGGAGCTGGCGGAGCTCTTGTGAGTAACGATCGCCCTGTAGCTGGGGGTATATTGGGGGGGGGGGGGTGTTCTTCATGACCACGTGGGGTAACTGTGTCTCTCGCTAGTCAGTGGCAAGGAGAAGTCCCGGAGGGTCTGCCCGGCTGGTCCGCGCCGCAGCGTGAAGCCCTGTCGCACGAGCTCAGCGATGTCCTCATTTACCTCCTGGAGCTGGCGGAGAAATGCCGAGTGGATCTGCCCCGCGCGGCGCTCCAGAAACTGGAACTGAACGCCAGGAAGTACCCGGCATGCAGGGTCCGGGGCAGCGCTAAGAAGTACACGGAGTACGGTTCAGAGGACGGGGGGGCCGCTTCTCCTGAGCACTGAGCCTCTGAAGACCACCTTCCCCTGAGAAGGCCGGGGGGCTGCTCGCTGTCACGTGGCGGGGGCGCAGAGACTGTTGGGGGCGATGGGTTTTATTCTCGTTGTGGAGTTTTGGGTTTTATCCTTAAAACGTGTGTAGAATATTTTTATATTAAGAAAGCTCCTTTTAAGGGTTTTTGCTGCTGCGGTGGGAGAGGTCCCGTGGTCTGCGTCTCCTCTGCCGTGCGACGGCTTCACCCACACAGGAAGCGGAAAAAAAACTCGCCCCGGAGAGCTCCTGAGCCGCAGGGCCCGCTTCTGTTAGTGTAGCCAGGCCTGTGGCTGCACCCGCTCTCGTTACCACACTTACTGGGTGTCCGCTGCCATCACCAGCCCCCTCTTTAACAAGTTCCTCTTCTTGGGCTTTTGGCTTTCCACACTTGGCGATTGCACTGTTTATGCTCTAGTGTTTAACGCATTCCCCATATGGCATCGTTGGGTTAATATTGTACGCTGTTCTCGGAACCGTATGAGCTTACGTTCCATAGCTGGTGCAGCGAGGAGGGCCCCCCAGGGCTGCCCCCTGCGGTTGGTTCAGGGACTGTGAGTCGGCACCTTGTTCCTCCCCGGTCATTGATCTCTTCAGTTTTTATTCCAATTAAATTTTTAAAAAACTGCCTCTTGCTTCTGACTTTTCATTTAAAAGTGATTGGGGGCAGGGGGGGATTGGGGGCAGATCTTGGAGGGGGGGGCTTGAGTCTCTAAATAGGCCTCCAGTCCTCGGCGGGATTGTCTATATACAGATCTAGGTAATAGTGCGGTTTGCTCCATAACCCAAAGCATCTTCAGGGGGGTTGTATTTTGGGGTGTAGGTGGCGGTTTGGGGCTCTGGCGGGGGCATACGGCTCTTGGACTTCCCTTACCGGAGACTCACGGATTGGATCTTGTAAGAAGGACTCTAAATCTCCCGGTAACCGGTCGCTCGGGGGATGGAGTTTCTGAAAATGTGATCTACGGAGCCGAGAAAACGTCTACCCAAAGGGTTAAATACCCGCCGACTGTCACTGGTTTATCTATACATTATACAGGGGACTGTTCACTGATTTAGCTATACATTATACAGGGGGCCGGCTCACTGATTTATTTATACATTATACAGGGCCCGGTCACTCATTTAGCTATACATTATACAGGGGGCCGGCTCGCTGATTTATCTATACATTATACAGGGACCGGTCACTGATTTATCTATACATTATACAGGGGCCGGTCACTGATTTAGCTATACATTATACAGGGGGCCGGCTCACTGATCTATTTATACATTATACAGGGGGCCGGTCACTGATTTATCTATACATTATACAGGGGGCCGGCTCGCTGATTTATCTATACGTTATACAGGGACCGGTCACTGATTTATCTATACGTTATACAGGGACCGGTCACTGATTTATCTATACATTATACAGGGCCGGTCACTGATTTATCTATACGTTATACAGGGGGCGGGCTCACTGATTTATCTATACATTATACAGGGGACTGTTCACTGATTTAGCTATACATTATACAGGGGGCCGGCTCACTGATTTATTTATACATTATACAGGGCCCGGTCACTCATTTAGCTATACATTATACAGGGGGCCGGCTCGCTGATTTATCTATACATTATACAGGGACCGGTCACTGATTTATCTATACATTATACAGGGGCCGGTCACTGATTTATCTATACATTATACAGGGGGCCAGACACTGATTTATCTATACATTATACAGGGGCCGGTCACTGATTTATCTATACATTATACAGGGGACTGTTCACTGATTTAGCTATACATTATACAGGGGGCCGGCTCACTGATTTATTTATACATTATACAGGGCCCGGTCACTCATTTAGCTATACATTATACAGGGGGCTGGCTCGCTGATTTATCTATACATTATACAGGGACCGGTCACTGATTTATCTATACATTATACAGGGGCCGGTCACTGATTTAGCTATACATTATACAGGGGGCCGGCTCACTGATCTATTTATACATTATACAGGGGGCCGGTCACTGATTTATCTATACATTATACAGGGGGCCGGCTCGCTGATTTATCTATACGTTATACAGGGACCGGTCACTGATTTATCTATACGTTATACAGGGACCGGTCACTGATTTATCTATACATTATACAGGGCCGGTCACTGATTTATCTATACGTTATACAGGGGGCGGGCTCACTGATTTATCTATACATTATACAGGGGGCCGGTCACTGATTCTTATCTTTTATTTATATAGCGATTAATACGATGCATAAATTCAAGGGGTTCGACAAGATAAGAGCTGACAGACTGTGACAAACCGATCCATGAGGTGGAGAGACTCGGCTCGCAAGCTTACAATCGCTGATATAACTATACATTTTACAGGGCCTGTGCTTTCAGTCTGCTCTTGCCCCGTTCCCTCTCCTCTCTCTCTCTCCCGCTCTCTCTGATGTCTCTCCTCTCTCTCTCTCGTTCTGTGTGAGGTCTGTTTCCTTCCTCTCCCTCCCCATCAAACCACAAACATTGAAGATTTCTCGCAAGCTGCGCATCTCCATGTGTCTCGTGGCTGTCACTCGGCGGTGGTGCCCGGCTCTGGACGCTCTCCTCTGCGATGATGAGACTCTTCTCGCACTGTCTGCTCCTCGCGCTCTCCATATTTCTAGGTACCTCTCTTTTCGTGGTCTTTGTTGCCCGGCTTCTCCTGGGCGCTTCACTTTGTCTTCTCGTCTGTCACAGGACTGGATGTCTCGTTCGGCTTCAACCTGGCTGTCTCTGCAGAGGGAAGCTTCTCTGTCCCTTCCAGCGGTCTCTTTGGCTACAGAGTGAGGCAGTTTAATTCGACGGAAGGGTTGAGGTGAGCCGCGCCATTCGTACCCCAAGGCCTGGGGCAGGGGTCATTTTCCGATGCTTGGACGCTGCCCGCGGGATAGCACACCTGTCTCTTGCCCCATTTAATGATGAAGGGGCATTTCTGCCAGGCTCTGGAGCTAGAGGATGCCCCATATGACTATAAAGTTAAATGCCACGCTCTGACCCTCTCTCCCTCCTCACGCTCTGACCCTCTCTCCCTCCTCTCTCCACAGGGTCATAGTGGGAGACCCGGGCTCAGGACAGGTGCACATCTGTGAGGTCACCAGTGGAAGATGTGATGTCATTTTGCCTCCTTGTGAGTTAATGGCTGTGCCCTGTGATGTCACATTGTCTCTCATGTCTCCAGCTGTCTCGTGCTTTGCTCTGCATTAAAACGGTCTCTTCTCTCCTCTTTAATTAAAGACCAATCTGAGTATTTCGGGCTGACCCTGGAAGTTGATCGGTCCGCGCGGGAGAGCGTTGTGAGTATCGTCACCGCTGGCGTCCCGTTTACAAGGCTGTGTATAGCAGTACTGAGTATCTGTAATAAATTCTATGCAGAAAATAGCTAATAATCTCCTTCCCACAAAGCCGTCTGATCCCAAAACACCCGGAGATTAACACTCTCCGTATATGAGAATTATCTCTCTAACACTCTCCGTATGAGGATTATATCTCTAACACTCTCCGTATATGAGATTCTCTCTAACACTCTCTGTATATGAGAATTATCTCTCTAACACTCTCCGTATGAGGATTATCTCTCTAACACTCTCCGTATATGAGGATTATATCTCTAACACTCTCTGTATATGAGGATTATATCTCTAACACTCTCCGTATATGAGATTCTCTCTAACACTCTCCGTATATGAGATTCTCTCTAACACTCTCTGTATATGAGGATTATATCTCTAACACTCTCTGTATATGAGATTATCTCTCTAACACTCTCCGTATGTGAAATTATCTCTCTAACACTCTCTGTATATGAGGATTATATCTCTAACACTCTCCGTATGTGAGATTATCTCTCTAACACTCTCCGTATGTGAGATTATCTCTCTAACACTCTCCGAATATGAGGATTATATCTCTAACACTCTCCGTATATGAGATTCTCTCTAACACTCTCTGTATATGAGAATTATCTCTCTAACACTCTCCGTATGAGGATTATCTCTCTAACACTCTCTGTATATGAGGATTATCTCTCTAACACTCTCCGTATATGAGGATTATCTCTCTAACACTCTCCGTATATGAGGATTATCTCTCTAACACTCTCCGTATATGAGAATTATCTCTCTAACACTCTACGTATATGAGATTATCTCTCTAACACTCTCCGTATATGAGGATTATATCTCTAACACTCTCTGTATATGAGATTATCTCTCTAACACTCTCCGTATGTGAGATTATCTCTCTAACACTCTCTGTATATGAGGATTATATCTCTAACACTCTCCGTATGTGAGATTATCTCTCTAACACTCTCTGTATATGAGATTATCTCTCTAACACTCTCCGAATATGAGGATTATCTCTCTAACACTCTCCGTATATGAGATTCTCTCTAACACTCTCTGTATATGAGGATTATCTCTCTAACACTCTCCGTATATGAGGATTATATCTCTAACACTCTCTGTATATGAGATTATCTCTCTAACACTCTCCGTATGTGAGATTATCTCTCTAACACTCTCTGTATATGAGGATTATATCTCTAACACTCTCCGTATGTGAGATTATCTCTCTAACACTCTCCGTATGTGAGATTATCTCTCTAACACTCTCCGAATGTTAGATTATCTCTCTAACACTCTCCGTATGTTAGATTATCTCTCTAACACTCTCAGATTTCTGATGCAGTCTCTTTTCCCAGGTATGTGGTCTCGCTTTACCCCATGACTGTAACCGTGTTCTGTACATGAACGGCGTCTGCTACAAACTCAACTCAAGCCTGTCTGTGTCCGAGGAGATCACCCCCGGATATCGAGGTGCGAAGGGCTGCTTCATAGACACAGAAAGAAGTGAACGCTCTGCTGCCCTCCTCTCACCTCTCTGCCCTCCTCTCACCTCTCTGTCTACCTCTCTGCCCTCCTCTCACCTCTCTGTCTACCTCTCTGCCCTCCTCTCACCTCTCTGTCTACCTCTCTGCCCTCCTCTCACCTCTCTGCCCTCCTCTCACCTCTCTGTCTACCTCTCTGCCCTCCTCTCACCTCTCTGTCTACCTCTCTGCCCTCCTCTCACCTCTCTGCCCTCCTCTCACCTCTCTGTCTACCTCTCGCTCCACAGACTGCCAGAAAGCAGAGGTGGACCTTTGTTTTTTGATTGATGGTTCCCAAGGGATGGGAGAGGAGGAGATCGCGACCATCCTGGACTTCATGAAAAGCACCATCCGTAGCCTTAATAGCAGCACTGTGAATGTGAGTAACCTGCACGGAGTGATCTGCTGCACGGGGGTGTAACCAGTGCTGAGTGATCAGCAGCACGGGGGTGTAACCTGCAGCGAGTGATCAGCAGCACGGGGGTGTAACCTGCAGGGAGTGATCAGCAGCACGGGGGTGTAACCTGCACGGAGCGATCTGCTGCACGAGGGTGTAACCTGCACGGAGTGATCAGCCGCACGGGGGTGTAACCTGCACGGAGTGATCAGCAGCACGGGGGTGTAACCTGCAGCGAGTGATCAGCAGCACGGGGGGTGGGGAAATCACCCCTCCTCAGGGGCCCTACATTACTGTGCAATAAGGGCTGTAGGGTTCTCTATGTGCCCCCAAACACCCCGATTTACCGCTCTTTTCTCTGCAGTTTGCCGCCGTCCAGTTCTCAACTATCCAGAAGACAGAATTTGATTTTCTAAAGTTTCAGATGAATCGAGACCCTGACCTCCTGCTGAGAACCTTCCAGAAAATGAACGGGGTGACAAACTTATTCAAGGCCATTCAGTACACATTGTGAGTCCCTTCCCCCCAAAACGGGGTCAAAACCCCCCTCTGAGCACCGGCTAAAATGAGATGTACGATGTATAGTGTGATTGGCGTGCCGGCCCTGTACGATGTATAGTGTGATTGGCGTGCCGGCCCTGTATGATGTATAGTGTGACTGGCGTGCCGGCCCTCTACGATGTATAGTGTGATTGGCGTGCCAGCCTTGTATGAGGTATAGTGTGATTGGCGTGCCGGCCCTGTATGATGTATAGTGTGATTGGCGTGCCAGCCTTGTATGAGGTATAGTGTGATTGGCGTGCCGGCCCTGTATGATGTATAGTGTGATTGGCGTGCCGGCCCTGTATGATGTATAGTGTGATTGGCGTGCCAGCCTTGTATGAGGTATAGTGTGATTGGCGTGCCGGCCCTGTATGATGTATAGTGTGATTGGCGTGCCGGCCCTGTATGATGTATAGTGTGATTGGCGTGCCGGCCCTGTATGATGTATAGTGTGATTGGCGAGCCGGCCCTGTACGATGTATAGTGTGATTGGCGTGCCGGCCCTGTATGATGTATAGTGTGATTGGCGTGCCGGCCCTGTATGATGTATAGTGTGATTGGCGTGCCGGCCCTGTATGATGTATAGTGTGATTGGCGTGCCAGCCTTGTATGAGGTATAGTGTGATTGGCGTGCCGGCCCTGTATGATGTATAGTGTGATTGGCGTGCCGGCCCTGTATGATGTATAGTGTGATTGGCGTGCCGGCCCTGTATGATGTATAGTGTGATTGGCGTGCCGGCCCTGTATGATGTATAGTGTGACTGGCGTGCCGGCCCTCTACGATGTATAGTGTGATTGGCGAGCCGGCCCTGTACGATGTATAGTGTGATTGGCGTTCCGGCCCTGTACGATGTATAGTGTGATTGGCGTGCCAGCCCTGTATGATGTATAGTGTGATTGGCGTGCCGGCCCTGTATGATGTATAGTGTGATTGGCGAGCCGGCCCTGTATGATGTATAGTGTGATTGGCGTGCCGGCCCTGTATGATGTATAGTGTGATTGGCGTGCCGGCCCTGTATGATGTATAGTGTCTCCAGAGGCGGCTGCTGTCAAAGGCTCTGTGTGTGGTTGGTGTGAATGCTCGTGGGGATAACGTGTTCGTCCCGACGCTCTCTTTTGCAGTGATAACGTGTTCGTCCCGACGCTCTCTTTTGCAGTGATAACGTGTTCGTCCCGACGCTCTCTTTTGCAGTGATAACGTGTTCGTCCCGACACTCTCTTTTGCAGTGATAACGTGTTCGTCCCGACGCTCTCTTTTGCAGTGATAACGTGTTCGTCCCGGCCGCCGGCTCTCGTCCACACGCCAAGAAAGTTCTCCTGATGCTGACGGATGGGGATACCACGGAGCGAGAAAGCGACCACGACTTACAGGAGTTTGAAAAGACGAAAGTGATTCGTTACATTGTTGGGGTGAGAGCGGCCCCCGGCCCCTCTGCAAGGCCTGTCTGTCCATCCGCCTGTCTTTCCGCCTGTCTCTGCATTTGCCTGTTTTTTACGCCTTCCTCTCTGCCTGTGTCTCTGCCTGTGTGTGTCTCTTGGCCTCTCTATCTGCCTGTGTGTGTCTCTCGTTCTCTCTATCTGCCTGTGTGTCTCTCTCGGCCTCTCTATCTGCCTGTGTGTGTCTCTCGGCCTCTCTATCTGCCTGTCTCTCTCGGCCTCTCTATCTGCCTGTGTGTGTCTCTCGGCCTCTCTATCTGCCTGTGTGTGTCTCTCGGCCTCTCT
This sequence comes from Spea bombifrons, assembly GCF_027358695.1. Classification (NCBI taxonomy): domain Eukaryota; kingdom Metazoa; phylum Chordata; class Amphibia; order Anura; family Pelobatidae; genus Spea; species Spea bombifrons. Next base: position 47,181,609 of record NC_071093.1, read on the forward strand.
ATCTGCCTGTGTGTGTCTCTCGGCCTCTCTATCTGCCTGTGTGTGTCTCTCGGCCTCTCTATCTGCCTGTGTGTGTCTCTCTGCCTCTCTATCTGCCTGTGTGTGTCTCTCGGCCTCTCTATCTGCCTGTGTGTGTCTCTCGGCCTCTCTATCTGCCTGTGTGTCTCTCTCGGCCTCTCTATCTGCCTGTGTGTGTCTCTCGGCCTCTCTATCTGCCTGTCTCTCTCGGCCTCTCTATCTGCCTGTGTGTGTCTCTCTATCTGCCTGTCTCTCTCGGCCCGTCTCAGCCCGTCAGCTCTAATGCTGATCGCTTTCTCCGCAGATCGGTAACAATTTTCAGACGAGCGAGACCAAGCGGTTCGTGGAGTTACTGGCGTCCGAGCCGTCGGCGGAGCACATCTGGTACATAAGAGACGTCTCTGAGCTCAAAGGCCTCTTCTCTGAAATTGAGCGAAAAATCGCGTCCATCGAGGGTGAGACGCGGCGCGCTGTAACGCCATTGGCTGTGAGCGTCGCCTGATTGAAAGACCCCCTTTGAAGCCATGTTTTTTTCTCCAGATACCGCGAGCAGCTCCACCTTCCCCAGAGAGTTCTCGTCCGCGGGTCTCAGCGCAGACGCGCTTCAGGTGAGAGGAGGTGAAAAGGCACTGAGCGAGCCGAGCCCTAAAGATAATACTCCCAGAAACCGCCACAAACGCGTCCCAAATATCGTTACAGGGCAGCCTGGTGCTGGGAGACCCCGGAGTCCACCAATGGTCAGGAGGGGTTCTCGAGGTCTTCTCCACGCAGGACACCCTCATTAACACGTCCCTGGCCGAGGACAGACACTTCGCGTACCTGGGTGAGAGCCACTGGGTCAGCGCGGGATGGAGGGACGTTCTGGGGCCCCAGTGCTAAAAAGCCACTGGCCGGGGACCCGTCACATTCTGGGTGAAGACAAGATGGCGAAGCCCTAATGTGTGCGGCGTAGGAGACAAGATGGGGGCAGCACAGAGGGGTGAAGGGCAAAAACCTTCCGGCAAAAGTGGCGACGTCTTGAAGGAATTGATACGCCTGGGCCGAGGAATCTGTCAGATACGTGACGCTCTCTCTGTGACTGCAGGTTACTCCGTGAGGCTGATCCAGACCCCAGAAGGCCTGTTCTGCGTGGCGGGGGCCCCAAGACACGAGTACAGGGGGGCTGCTGTGTTACTGCGGAAACGCTCAGATGCCCCTGGATGGAAAGAAATACAAACCCTGTATGGGGAACAGGTGAGAGAAAGTGGAATATGGCAGAGTGACCTGCACTGACCCCTCCCCCCCGTGTCTGCTGGGGGCCGTCACTGAGCCCCCCAGGTGTCTGCTGGGGGCCGTCACTGAGCCCCCCCGGGTGTCTGCTGGGGGCCGGCACTGAGCCCCCCGGGTGTCTGCTGGGGGCCGTCACTGAGCCTCCCCGGGTGTCTGCTGGGGGCCGGCACTGAGCCCCCCGGGTGTCTGCTGGGGGCCGGCACTGACCCCCCTGTGTCTGCTGGGGGCCGGACCAGTAAGCCTTGCACCAGTAACTACAGACCAGTAATCCTTACGTTGGTAACTACAGGGAAATGAATGGAAATGGAGCTAAAGCAGAGGATTGGGAATGGGATCAGAAACGGCTTTTACTGCAGGGGGTCTCATCAAAGTAACGAGGGGAAGCATGGCGGCCATTCCAGGGGCAACAAGTCAAATTGCTAGTTAATTAAGTCAATTAGTAGAATGGGGGAGAGCGAGGCGGCTGCAGTTTAATGTTAGACGAACGGGGAGAGCGCAGTGGCTGCAGTTTCATGTTAGAAGAATGGGGGAGAGCGTGGCAGCTGCAGTTTAATGTTAGAAGAATGGGGAGAGCGCGGCGGCTGCAGTTTTATGTTAGGAGGATGGGGGAGAGCGCGCCGGCTGCAGTTTAATGTTAGAGGAATGGGGGAGAGCGTGGCAGCTGCAGTTTAATGTTAGAAGAATGAGGGAGAACGCGGCGGCTGCAGTTTAATGTTAGAAGAATGAGGGAGAACGCGGCGGCTGCAGTTTAATGTTAGAAGAATGGGGGGAGCGCAGCGGCTGCAGTTTAATGTTAGAAGAATGGGGAGAGCGCGGCGGCTGCAGTTTTATGTTAGGAGGATGGGGGAGAGCGCGCCGGCTGCAGTTTAATGATAGAAGAATGGGAGGAGCGCAGCGGCTGCAGTTTAATGTTAGAAGAATGGGGGAGAGTGCAGCGGCTGCAGTTTAATGTTAGAAGAATGGGGGGGAGCGCAGCGGCTGCAGTTTAATGTTAGAAGAATGGGGGAGAGTGCAGCGGCTGCAGTTTAATGTTAGAAGAATGGGGGGAGCGCAGCGGCTGCAGTTTAATGTTAGAAGAATGGGGGAGAGCGCGGCGGCTGCAGTTTAATGTTAGGAGGATGGGGGAGAGCGCGGCGGCTGCAGTTTAATGTTAGGAGTATGGGGGAGAGCGCGGCGGCTGCAGTTTAATGTTAGAAGAATGGGGAGAGCGCGGCGGCTGCAGTTTAATGTTAGGAGGATGGGGAGAGAGCGCGGCGGCTGCAGTTTAATGTTAGAAGAATGGGGGAGCGCAGCGGCTGCAGCTTAATGTTAGGAGGATGGGGGAGAGCGCGGCGGCTGCAGTTTAATGTTAGAAGAATGGGGGAGAGCGCAGTTGCTGCAGTTTCATGTTGATAAATTATACCCGGGTTGCATTTTCTTTCTCAGGTCGGCTCCTACTTCGGCTCAGAGATCGCCGTCTCCGACATTAATAAAGATGGCCGCCTGCATCTGGTGCTGGTATCGGCTCCTCACTACATTAAGAAGAGATGGGGAGGCCAGGTGTCCGTCTGCCTGTTTGCGGAGGTGAGTCGGGGGTTGGGATGACGTGTGACTGCGTTATTTAGTAGACCGGGGTATGATGTCATTTGCCTCCTTGGCAGGGAGATCTCTCCTGCTCTGCCGTGCTGCACGGACAGCCTGGGCACCCCTTTGCTCAGTTCGGGGCGTCTGTCTCCAGCATCAGCGACCTGGATGGGGATGCTGTTGATGACGTGGCCGTGGGGGCCCCGTACGAGCTGGACGGAAGGGGGGCGCTCTACATATTCAAAGGCGAGGCCGGAGGAGTGCAGCCGACCTACAGTCAAGTAAGGGGGGAGGGGCAGCAAGGAGCAGACAGAGGGCCGGTGTGGCAGTTAGGGGGTAATTCTCCAACGCTCTACCCATCCTTAATCCTCTTCTCTTCCAGCGTCTGGTGGGGTCCGCGGGAAGCCACGGCTTCGGTCTGTCTGTTCATGGAGTGCTGGACGTGACGGAAGATGGACTGACGGATGTAGCTGTGGGTTCGTGGGGTCAGGTGACCATTCACAGGTCAGAGAAAGTCTAATAAAAGGGCTTTCACGGAATGTGATGTAACAATGAGGTCACAACCTCTGCCTCCCACGCAGGTCTCGACCAATTCTTCTCGTGGTGGGAAGCATCACATTCCAGCCACAAGAAATACCCCTCTATGAGGTCACTGGCTGTGACATGGAAGTCTCCGCTAAGGCTTGTGTGACCGCCACGATTCTGACTCCAAACTATGCAGGTACCAGAACCCCGAGGCACTCACCCTCGTGATACCCAGGTACCAGAACCCCGAGGCACTCACCCTCGTGATACCCAGGTACCAGAACCCTGAGGCACCCACCCTCGTGATACCCGGGTACCAGAACCCTGAGGGACCCACCCTCGTGATACCCGGGTACCAGAACCCCGAGGCACCCACCCTCGTGATACCCGGGTACCAGAACCTCGAGTCACCCACCCTCGTGATACCCGGGTACCAGAACCCTGAGGGACCCACCCTCGTGATACCCGGGTACCAGAACCCTGAGGCACTCACCCTCGTGATACCCGGGTACCAGAACCTCGAGTCACCCACCCTCGTGATACCCGGCTGCCAGAACCCTGAGGGACCCACCCTCGTGATACCCCGGGACCAGAACCTCGAGTCACCCACCCTCGTGATACCCGGGTACCAGAACCCCGAGTCACCCACCCTCGTGATACCCGGGTACCAGAACCCCGAGTCACCCACCCTCGCGATACCCCGGGACCAGAACCTCGAGTCACCCACCCTCGTGATACCCGGGTACCAGAACCCCGAGTCACCCACCCTCGTGATACCCGGGTACCAGAACCCCGAGTCACCCACCCTCGCGATACCCGGGTACCAGAACCTCGAGTCACCCACCCTCGCGATACCCGGGTACCAGAACCCCGAGGCACCCACCCTCGCGATACCCGGGTACCAGAACCTTGAGGCACCCACCCTCGCGATACCCGGGTACCAGAACCCAGAGGCACCCACCTTCGCGATACCCAGGTGCCAGAACCCTTGAGCCAGTGAAATACTTTTGAAAGCTGTATTGTTTTACTGGCCCGTGTTGTAGGACCGCTGGATGTCTCGCTCCAGTACTCTCTCGCTCTGGATGTTGAACGCTCCTTCACACGGATTTTGTTTGAAAACAAACGGGGAGTAATGAACGAGACAGTTACAATCAGGAGAGAAGGAGAAACCTGCCAGCCGCTCTCTGTGCATCTCTCGGTACGTAGTCTCTCTCTGTCTAGATAAAGCCTCCTGGGCCTTGCATCTCTCTCTCTAATAAGCTGTCTCTCTCTTCCCCTCTCAGGACTGCTCCATGGAGGATGTCTCTCCTGTCTTGGTGTCTCTGAGCATGCGTCGGGCTGAGAGTTCCTCTCAGTGGCTTTTTTCCCCGTCTAGTAACCTCACCGCTGTGTCCGTGGTACGTCAAATAATGTGATGTCACTGCAATGGCAACCCTGGTGTTTTGATGTCAGTTCTGCTGCTGTGATGTCACTGGGAGGTTTCCCCTGGATACATGTGGCTTGTAATGTAATATTAGAGTCAGACCGCGTATGATGTCACTGTGATGTCAGTTCTGGCACTGTGATGTCACTGGGAGGTTTCCCCTGGATACATGTGGCTTGTAATGTAATATTAGAATCAGACTGCGTATGATGTCACTGTGATGTCAGTTCTGGCACTGTGATGTTACTGGGAGGTTTCCCATGGATACATGTGGCTTGTAATGTAATATTAGTGTCAGACCGTGTATGATGTCACTGTGATGTCACTGGCAGATTCCCCCTGGATACATGTGGCTTGTAATGTAATATTAGAATCAGACTGCGTATGATGTCACTGTTATGTCAGTTCTGGCACTGTGATGTCACTGGGAGGTTTCCCCTGGATACATGTGGCTTGTAATATAATATGAGTCAGACCGCGTATGATGTCGTCTTGTTTGTCTTTCTTAAAGATCTCGTTTCAAATCTGTGAAAATGGAGGCATCTGTGGGTCTGATGTCAGCGTGGGCCTCAGAGGGTACGTAGTCACCAAATGTTTTGGGCTGGCCTGGAACGAGGGTTTCGGTGCTATGTGCCTGCATGGTATGGGGGGTATCGGTGCTATGTGCCTGCATGGTATGGGGTGGGGGTATCGGTGCTATGTGCCGGCATGGTATGGGGGGGGTATCGGTGCTATGTGCCGGCATGGTATGGGGGGTATCGGTGCTATGTGCCGGCATGGTATGGGGGGGTATCGGTGCTATGTGCCGGCATGGTTTGGGGGGGGTATCGGTGCTATGTGCCGGCATGGTTTGGGGGGGGTATCGGTGCTATGTGCCGGCATGGTATGGGGGGGGTATCGGTGCTATGTGCCTGCATGGTATGGGGGGTATCGGTGCTATGTGCCTGCATGGTATGGGGGTGGTATCGGTGCTATGTGCCAGCATGGTATGGGGGGGTATCGGTGCTATGTGCCTGCATGGTATGGGGGGTATCGGTGCTATGTGCCATCATGGTATGGGGGGGTATCGGTGCTATGTGCCTGCATGGTATGGGGGGTGGTATCGGTGCTATGTGCCTGCATGGTATGGGGGAGGTATCGGTGCTATGTGCCTGCATGGTATGGGGGGGGTATCGGTGCTATGTGCCGGCATGGTATGGGGGGGTATGGGTGGGGTATGGGTGCTATGTGCCGGCATGGTATGGGGGGGGTATCGGTGCTATGTGCCGGCATGGTATGGGGGGGGTTTCCGTGCTATGTGCCGGCATGGTATGGGGGGGTATCGGTGCTATGTGCCGGCATGGTATGGGGGGTATCGGTGCTATGTGCCACCATGGTATGGGGGGGTATCGGTGCTATGTGCCTGCATGGTATGGGGGGTATCGGTGCTATGTGCCGGCATGGTATGGGGGGCGTTATCGGTGCTATGTGCCGGCATGGTATGGGGGGGTTATCGGTGCTATGTGCCACCATGGTATGGGGGGGTATCGGTGCTATGTGCCTGCATGGTATGGGGGGGTATCGGTGCTATGTGCCGGCATGGTATGGGGGGCTTTATCGGTGCTATGTGCCGGCATGGTATGGGGGGTTATCGGTGCTATGTGCCACCATGGTATGGGGGAGGTATCGGTGCTATGTGCCGGCATGGTATGGGGGGGTATCGGTGCTATGTGCCGGCATGGTATGGGGGGCTTTATCGGTGCTATGTGCCTGCATGGTATGGGGGGGGTTTCCGTGCTATGTGCCTGCATGGTATGGGGGTGGTATCGGTGCTATGTGCCAGCATGGTATGGGGGGGTATCGGTGCTATGTGCCAGCATGGTATGGGGGGGTATCGGTGCTATGTGCCGGCATGGTATGGGGGGTATCGGTGCTATGTGCCTGCATGGTATGGGGGAGGTATCGGTGCTATGTGCCTGCATGGTATGGGGGGGTATCGGTGCTATGTGCCGGCATGGTATGGGGGGGTATGGGTGGGGTATGGGTGCTATGTGCCGGCATGGTATGGGGGGGGTATCGGTGCTATGTGCCGGCATGGTATGGGGGGGGTTTCCGTGCTATGTGCCGGCATGGTATGGGGGGGTATCGGTGCTATGTGCCGGCATGGTATGGGGGGTATCGGTGCTATGTGCCACCATGGTATGGGGGGGTATCGGTGCTATGTGCCTGCATGGTATGGGGGGTATCGGTGCTATGTGCCGGCATGGTATGGGGGGCGTTATCGGTGCTATGTGCCGGCATGGTATGGGGGGGTTATCGGTGCTATGTGCCACCATGGTATGGGGGGGTATCGGTGCTATGTGCCTGCATGGTATGGGGGGGTATCGGTGCTATGTGCCGGCATGGTATGGGGGGCTTTATCGGTGCTATGTGCCGGCATGGTATGGGGGGGTATCGGTGCTATGTGCCTGCATGGTATGGGGGGTATCGGTGCTATGTGCCGGCATGGTATGGGGGGCGTTATCGGTGCTATGTGCCGGCATGGTATGGGGGGGTTATCGGTGCTATGTGCCACCATGGTATGGGGGGTATCGGTGCTATGTGCCGACATGGTATTGGGGGGGCGTTATCGGTGCTATGTGCCGGCATGGTATGGGGGGCGTTATCGGTGCTATGTGCCACCATGGTATGGGGGGGTATCGGTGCTATGTGCCGGCATGGTATGGGGGGGGGTTATCGGTGCTATGTGCCGGCATGGTATGGGTCTTGAGGTTTCTTTGCTGACGTGTAGATTTCCAGTGTTTGTAGTTGAGGCTTCACCCGCGCCGTGGTGTTGGAGGTCGTGGCCCCGTGACTTTTTTCCTCGTTTTAGGGAAAGTACGCTGGTGGTACGCGAGGCATCGCAACACTCCGTGTCCATGGATCTAAGGGACAAGGGGGAAGTTGGTCATCCTATCACGGTTACGATTACCTACCCAACGGGCCTGTCCTTCCACAAGGCTACCTTACAGGTATGGATCTCGTGAGGGCCGCGTGGCCCTGGGCCCTGAGGTCTCTCCGTGTTAATAACGGTTTTAAAAATCTTTTAAGATTTTGAGGCGAATTCCCCTGAGCTGCAGCAAGATGGAGCAACAAAAGACGGTCTGCAACGTGAGCCACGCCATGCTCCGACGAGGCCGACCGGTGAGTGACTGGGGGAGGACGGGGGGCCGGAATATGGGGGTTCACGGGAAAGAGAGGAGAGTAAGATTGCAGAAAGAGGGGAGGTACAGGGTGGAGGACAGGTGTGGAGAGAAGGCCCCAGAGAGGAGGGCTGGCGTGGAGAGGAAGGGAGGGGAGTGGAGGGTAGGAGAAGGGAGAGAAAGGGAGCGAAAAGGGAGGGGAAGGTAAGATCTTTAAGGACTGTTGTCTGATTGGTGCATCTTTGCAGGCAGTGATGGACGTTGTGTTTGATATTGATCCTCGGGCCCCTTGGCCACAGATGGTGGACATTGATGTAGAAGCCACAAGGTGTGAATGACCCGTCCAGACCCCCTAACTCGCCCCGGGCCCCGTAACCCACCTTGGCCCCGTAATTCACCCTTCAGTCAATTCATGACAAACAAACCATTTCCTGCAATTATTTTTTATACAGTGAGAATGAGACGGATGAGACCCTCTCTGACAACAGAGCGAGACAACAAGTCCGGGTCCTGCACCCCATAAGTGTCGTCGTCAAAGGGTTTGTATCCAATGTACCCCTCGGCGGGCGGGCGGGCGGCCCCTGGGTGGTGCATTATCATTTGTCTATTATGTGTATATGGCTCTGGGGATTGGGGCTCTGTTACTGTGTATAAGACTCTGGGGATTAGGGCACTATTGTGTTTAGGGGTATAATGCGGGTAATCATTTTTTCTGCCCTGCAGGATGGACAAGTCCACAAAATACACAAATTTCAGTAACCAGGACCAGCTGCACGTCCTGACCCACAGCTACCAGGTGACTCTCCCCACTATGGCCATAAACTTATTACCCCTGCCATAAAATACCGGTGGGCTTTGTTCAGATGCCCCTCCCCATCCCGGTGGGCTTTGTTCAGATGCCCCTCCCCATCCCGGTGGGTTTTGTTCAGATGCCCCTCCCCATCCCAGTGGGCATAGTTCAGATGCCCCCCATCCTGATGGCACACTAACTCTTATGGCAGAGGAAGCACAGTGACCTTTGACCTTCCCAGATTAAGAACGTGGACCCCGCTGTGAGCCCCGTGGAGGTGACCGTGGCCGTGATGACTGAGAGACCCCAGCCGGAGCTGCTGGCGTGGGATGTGCAGAGCGTCCGTGGGGTGAGACTCAAGTGTCCTCTTATCGTGTTCCGCCTGCGCTGTCTAACCACACGCTAATTCCGTGTATTTGTGCCTCTGCTCAGGAGCTGCATGTGATCTGTGATCCTGTGAGAAGAGACCACGTGTCTCGCAAACAGGCCGCCACTCACCAGGTACTGTGTCCCGTCGGCTGTGTAAAAGGCCGTCACTCGCCGACAGCTTCTGATGATGTCACTTTCAGGGGTTCCTGTGCAGACTGGGAAATCTGACCGAGGCCGTCATACATGTATCCGGGAAGCTGAGGCCGACTCGAACCTGGAAGGTACAAGCGGGGAGCATGTAATAACGTTACACACTCCGGAGCCCCTCCTATCACATGGGCTGTAGCATGTTGTGTGTTTTATGGTAGTGATGGCACCGCATGCAACATGTCGTTTGCAGGAGCCGCTGTCCATTGATGTCAAAACGTCTGTGCAGGTCCGGTACGACCAGGGCCGGTATCACAGCGACACAGGAGACCAGTTCCACAAGGCACAGGTAACGCGGAGCCTGGAGCCCCGCCACGCGCTGGGGTAGAAAGGTCAAAACCAAAAGCCCCCAAGGGCCACTCCTGGGGTAGAAAGACCAGAGACAAGAGCAAACCCTGGGGTAAAAAGAGGCAAGAGCCCCCCACTAATCGCCATTCCTACTGATATAATGAATGCTTAGCTTTGGCCCCGCAGCCACGCATGTCATCATACTCATGCATGTCTTCTCCATAGGTCATCACCCACGTGGAGCTCCTGGTGCCCCCCAATCACCTGCTGCCCATCATCGGAGGCTGCGTGGGAGGAGGGGTCTTCCTGCTCATTTTCTGTGGGCTGCTATATAAGGTACGGTAGCCGGTGGAGCCGCAGGTTAACGTTTCTATAGGGTTTGGGGGGAATCCTGTGTATGCTGCGCATGTGCTCGGAGCGTTACCCGCGTGTGACCCCGGATGACTCTGATGTACGATTCCCATCGCAGTGCGGCTTCTTCACGCGTTACAAGGATCGGATGCAGAAAGCCGCGCAGGGGCCGGCGGAAGGCGATGGAACGCAAGGGCCGGAGGAGACCGAGCTCCAGGAGCGACTGTCTCAGCTCGAGTGACTGAGGAAACATGCGCAGCAGCCGCATTGTGACCCACACGGGAAATCCGCTCTCAAAAACTGACTGCACATCCATGTGTCCTTAATGGCCCCTGCCCATCCCCATGACTGCCCCGTCCTGCCCCTTGTGCGTGAATATACCCTCCTCAGCCAGTCCCGTTGTGGGGTACAGGGGCTGATCTGAATCCGTTTAAAGACATGTTTTTAAAGACGTGTCCATTGGCCTCAGGCATTCAGTCCTTGCTTTGGCTCCAGTTCTCTTCTGTGGCGGAGTCGGTGGCCGGTGCCCATCCGGCAGGCCAGGGCAGGGGGTGGCTCGTGCCAGTGCGGGGCTAACCTTCACTCCTTCCCCCTCTACTCATCTGTTATTCCTGCTGTAAAGACCGTAATGAGTCATTGGTTTATCTTAGATTCAGAAGCCATATTCCTATCCCATGCATATTTAATCCCCTCCCTGTATTACCCTGTACCACTTCTGCTGAGAGGCTGTTCCATTTATCTACCACCCTGTCAGTAAAGTAAAGCTTCCTTCCATTCAATCTCAGCCTCTGACCCTCTAGCTTTAGATTCTGGTCTCTTGTAACTTTTCTCCTCCTCATTTTGAATTACATTTCCCTCCTGTTCTTTAACTCTTTAAGGGAGTTTTTTTTGTACCCTTCATTTTTGTACCCTTCATTTTAAAAACAATAAAACATGGTCCAAAATTGAAGAAAAAAACTTATTTGGAAATGTTTTACTGAAAAAGCTAATGGGGAAAAAAAGGATAATATCAGGAAGAATAATAGAATCTTAGCAAATGTTTTTATTTTTTTGTTATTGGGCAAAAAGTACAAGAAGGACCCCCCCCCCCAAATACTCTAGGTACGCGCTGCACTCCAGAAGCGATCACATGGGCCCCTGCAATATCGAGGCATACCAGCAACACCATCGGCGTGAAGAAAGCAAGCGTTCACTAATTTATTTACACGCTCATTTAATCCAATGATGTGCTGCCTCTGAATTTACCCCGCTAGCCCCAACCTTTCAGCTATTTACCATCCAAACCCTGCAACTTATTTATGAGTTTTCTATGGGGTACAAAGTCAGAAGCCTTACTGAATCCAGGTAAGGGATATCTATTGCCCCTCCCGGGGTATTATTTATAACTGAAATCCAAATAGGAGATCTACTTACGATCCTCTCCTTTAGCTCCGTTTCCATTCATTTCCCAGTTATTGACGCAGCACTTACCGGTCCCCATGATAGTCTCGCCTTTCACTAACATCTTTGTTATTTCTTCACCTCTCAGATGGTCGAGCCCCTCTGCCTGTCCAGGGGGCCGGTATATCTCACCTATGCCAACAATCACTTGGCTAAAGTCCCCTCCTTACCTTTTATCCAATTAACCCTCATCCTTCACTATCCTTTCTGTATAACATGCAGCCTGGTGTTCCCAGTCATGTATCTCAGTGTACCGGGTCTCAGTAACCGCCCCGTTAATAAGGCAGTAAGCGCCGTAACCCTGAAGTGCGGCCATTTGCACAAATTGCTGTAAATCCGCTGTGTCACAGATACATCTTATCTTATTTCATACACGACACAGTGAGGGGGCAATTTGCGTTACCCTGCAGCATCCCATTGGCCCCGACACTAAAACCATCGTGGCCGGATTATGAATGGAAATAATCTCAATACTTTCCCATAAACCCAATGGTTTTTAACCATTTCTCACCCCAAACACCACAGCCAACAGTAGAATTCAGTCTCTTTATTGTCCATATTAAACAGACAAATCCCACAGCGGTCAGCAGTCCATGTGGGTTCCCCATGTTGCTGTGGGATCGCTACGTCGGGTGCCTGGTACCCAGGGGCCGGTGTGAACCCTAACCTTCCACAGGCCACTAGTTGATGTAAATCCGATGGAAGTCATGGGCCCCAAAAGCGGCGTTACATTTGGGGCATTTGCGCTGGCGGGAGTCGTATCGCGTCTTCACGCACTCGAAGCAGAAAACATGGAAACACTTGGTAAGGACGGCATCTTTCTTCCGCGTGTTGCAGCACGGACACGTGAGGCGAGCCTGGCAAACGGGACAGACGACAATGTGACCGTCCTCATCCTAACGCAGTACTCTGTATCCCTCCGCCTTATTATTACCCCACACACAACTGCCCCGCCCCTCCTATCCAACCCCCCACGACTGCCCTACACCACCTACTATCCAACCCCCCCACGACTGCCCTACACCACCTACTATCCAACCCCCCCACGACTGCCCTACACCACCTACTATCCAACCCCCCACGACTGCCCCGCCCCTCCACCTCCTAATGTCCAACCTCTACCTCAGCCTCCCTATCCAGTGCCCCCCCCATACCCCAGATACTTCCCGACAGCCAGGTTTTCCTCACCCTGTACTCCTTAATCTCCTCCTGGAGGATTTGGTCGGCGTCCGCATAAACCTCCATCTTCTTCTGCTTCTCCAGCTTCCTGCGCAGCCGCGAGATCTCTTCCTAGAAAACGTAATAAAGGTCAGTCTGGGTGCGGTCCGTGTCCCGCTCGCCCGTCTTTAGTAAATACCTTTACTGCTTTTGCTGGAAGGCTATGCCAGGTACCCACTTCCAGTAAAACAGTATTTCTGTAGGTTAACCCTAAACATCCCAGCCTGAGCGGATATTACCTTAATGCGCTACGGGCCAGTGATAACCCGCAGACCCCTGAATGTTTTTACCTGCGCCCTCTTCAGACTGAAGGACTCCTTCTCTTTGGCTGAACGGTTGTCGCACACAAAGCTCTGGGTGTCTTTCAAGGTGCTGACAATGTGCTCGAGCTGCACTTTTAGGTCCTCTGCGAGCTGAGCAGCTTCTACCGCCTGGAAAGCAGAAGAAAAGGTTACGACCAAACCGACTATGCTCTAAATTCTGGGGGACGCGCGCAGGGGGAGGGGGGGGTGATGGGGCAGGTTATGGGCGGGTCACAGGACGTTTGGCACTTTGCGGTCAAGGGGGAGGGAAGCGGGCTGATTGGCGCTGTGCAGCTTGCCAGGGATTGGCCGTGCTCAGGGAGGCCCGTGGGAAGTCGCCACTGTTGCTGGTGACGCCTTCCGATTGGCGCTGTGCGGCTTGCCAGGGATTGGCCGTGGGAAGTGGCCCTCGTTGGTGGCGACGCGTGCTGATTGGCGCTGTGCGGCTTGCCAGGGATTGGCCGTGGGAAGTGGCCCTCGTTGGTGGCGACGCGTGCCGATTGGCGCTGTGCGGCTTGCCAGGGATTGGCCGTGGGAAGTGGCCCTCGTTGGTGGCGACGCGTGCCGATTGGCGCTGTGCGGCTTGCCAGGGATTGGCCGTGGGAAATGGCCCTCGTTGCTGTGCCGGGTCACTCACCTTCCTCTTGTGCAGCTCCAAGGCCTGGGTCCTCAGGGTGAGCTCCTTCTCTATGGAGGCCAGAGACGTGTGTAAGAGACGTTCGCGCTCCTCCAGCTTCTGCACCTGTAACAGCTGAGCATCCACCTGCGGCACAAAACCTCCACGTCACCCCCGCTCGTCTCACTTTATCTCACAGCCAGTGTCATCGGGGGCCGAAGGGCCGAGTCTGTTTTTATAGAAGACTAAAAGCAAGGAAGCTGGAACTGGGGGACGGGGCAGCCCAGGGGGGCCACGAGATTTAATGTTAAGTGAAAAATTAAGACTATTTTGGGAAAATAAATGTGTAAAAAAGCATTTGGTTAGGGCAAAGCTCAATGTCGGGCGGCTGCTGCAGGGCAAGTGAGACATCATCCAGTATAAAAAGGGGTATCGACCTCCAGGGAGGAAATAGAATTTTGTCAACGGCAATACCCCGCCTTGAATAGGTTTGGGCTCCCGTTCTTTAAAGGGTCAGTTATAAAGGGACCATTTAACTTTACATTATACAGGACCGGCTATCTCCTCCCGCAGCAGAATTCGCACCGTTTGGCCCCTCATAATGTATAATGAAGTCAAGGAGCTGAAAGCACATCTCAGCCTTTAGTTACTAACCCCAATGTTTCTGTAACCTTGGAGAGCTTAGGGCTAATTATCGGAACGTGTCCGCATCCGGGGTCACACAAACAAAGCCACCTGGATGGCGGAGCGGGGTACCTGTGTTTTGAGGCCCTGGACCTGCTCTGCCAGTTCCTCCTTCTCTTCTCGGAGCAGTTTGTGAATCTGATTGGATTTGATTCTTTCGGACATGAGCTTGAAGTTCGCGTCGTCTTTCTCCCGGAGCTGCTGCATTAATCGCGTGTTCTGCTCCTGCATGTCCTCGAACGCCTGTCCCGTCACATCCATCTCAGAAAGCAGAGCCTCCTCCTCCTGCACACGGGCAAAGGTACGGAGCTCAGACCCCAGATCCGCTCTCCCCCGCCCCCCACCCGCCAGCTCCCTCATCTCCCTCATCTCCCACTCACGCCGGTCTCCGCGTGCAAAACCCACCCACCTGTTTGGTGGCGCTGAGCTTCCTTTGAAGATGCTCGATCTGCTCTTCAGCCATTTTGATTTTCCGCAGAGCTTCCTCATCGGCCAGCTTCTTCCTCTCCCTCCGGTCTTTCTCCTCAAGAGCCTGTATCCGAACTCGCAACTCCTCCACCTGGCAGAGTTGGCAGAGTTACAGGGGAGTAGGGCATCCGCCACACGGCAGAGTTGGGGGGGGGGAGCAAAGCATGCGCGGCAGCATCGCTCACTAGGAGGACACCAGAAAGCAAAGGGAGGAGAGCAAGGCAGGGGTTCATGACTGGGGTGGGGACAGAGTGCGTAGCGAGCGTAGCACCTCAGCCTTGGTCTTCTTCTCTGCTGCCATCAGCTGGACTTTGTCTCTCTGTTCCTTGGGGGCAGATTTGTACATATCCAGGAGCAACTTCATCTCCTTCTGGCTTTCCTGAGCCTTTCTGAAGAGGGAGAGAGGCATTAGAATCGGATTAATGGCGAGACATGCAGCGCGTGGCCAGAGGGCCGGCAATAGGAAGAACGAAATCGATTCCACTTAGGTGCGCTCGTATAAACCGATCATAAGAGGTCAAAACGAGCGCCTCTAAGTGGAATCGATTTTGTAACTTCAACATTGGGAGAGTATTGTGTGGGGCTGCAGCTATATTACCGACAAGGAAGGAAAGTATTATATATATATATCTCTATCTATACATACATACACTTTCTATTGTTTTCACCGGCACATGGGCACTGGTTTTCACACACACTTGATAGGAAGAACGAGCCAGCCGGCCACTTACTTCAGCTCCACTCGCAGCTGCTTCAGAATATCAGAGTCTTTGCGCTTGGTGTCCTCTGCTTTCTGTTTGTCTCTCTCGCGCTCTCTCTCTTTGTCTCGCTCCTTTTCACGCTCTCTCTCTGAATCACGGTCTCTGGCTTTTCCTCGCTCAGGTTCTCTCTTTGGTTCGTCTTCTTCCTTTTTCACCTCGGGGGTAGAGGGAGTTTCGGGGTCCCTGACTGGTGTCCCCAAGGCCTCCTTCTTCACGTCAGGCTCTTCTTCTTTTACAACCGTAGCTGCAGCATCGCCTGCTGTAGGGCCAGCAGACGGGCACAGAGCACCCCCCATCTGCAAACGCATCTACGAGGAACAAAAAGTATTACATTTAAGGGATATATTGTAAGATTACCATGGGAGGGGGCTCTCGCTGCGTCTGCCATGGTTGAGGCGTTCTCTCCTTCTCACTGTTCGTATTCTTTTAGGACGAGCCCCTCTCTCTTGCGTTCTCACCTTGCTCACCTCGCTTTGGGCGTCCCGCACCTTGCGCTTGTATCTCTGGACATCTCCCTTAAGTTGGTGGTTGTGATTCTGGAGACTTGCAATAAGATGACGCATCTCTCGATTAATGGGACCTGATGGAAAACGGTATAACAAGTTCCCAAAAAGAAAATACAATTTACTCGCCTCTCATTAACCCCCGGCCACTTACCAGCTTGTTCGTTGGCGGCCAGGTTCTGCTCAAACTCAATCCTCAGCATTTCATACTCTTTGCGCACCTGGGCGAGCGTGTCCTCCAGCTGAATAACCTCCGTGCGCAGCTTCTTCTGGACTGAAAGCTCCTCGCTCTGCAACAAAATTGCAATGAGAGGTGCGAGCCAAAAGGGACCCCCAAAAAAGCCCACCCGGGCCAGTGCACGCTCCATACCAGAGCCAATACGCTCTCTAGTAGTTCTTCTGCGAGCAAGATATAGTCCATGCTTTATTACGGCTGTTTCTGGACAGCGCATGTACAGACAGTAGCCTTCAGGAGGAGCTGCTGGCGAGGAAGGCACTGGAAATTATTATCCCGACCAAGTCCTCTACCCACACTATACCTCCATGCGCTCGATCTGTCGCAAGTGGCTGTTCTTGGTGCTGAGAAGGAGAGCGCGGGCTTCGTCCAGCTGGGTCTTCACCTGTAGGGACTCGTTGTACAGGACAGAGAACTGAGACTGCAGACAGCGGAAATCCTGCGTACCCCGTACAGCTTCCTCCGGCAGTGTTCTCAGGTCCAGCTGGAAGAAACGGGGAGACATGGCGGTTACACGGCCTCAGCAAAGCCCATTTCCAGGATCATTGAACAGCACTGAGATACCTTGAGCTTCTCTTTCAGCCGGACGGCAGCCTGCAACTCATTCTGCAGCTTCTCCAGCTCACACATTCGGTTATTGGCCAGCTCTTGATTCTGCTCCAGCTCTGCATTTAACATTTCGAACTTCAGGAAGAAGAAAGATCACGGTCAGGGAGAAAGAAAATGCAGCAAACGATAGTACGAGGAGGACAGAGATGTCTGTTACCGGAGGACTTGAACGCAAGACACAGGAAAAGAAGTCACTGAAGGTCAGTACGGAGACCATGGCAAGAAGAGGGATTGAGGACATATTTCCGGGCCACTGCTGGTTGGGTGGCATGGAACAGAAATATGGGACCCCGTTACTGTTAAGTAGGAGAGAGGTGCATGAAGGTCTATGTTACCTTCTGAACTGTGAGGGTTGTCTGTCCTCCCTGGAAACTTCCAGAGCTGCCCGACACGTGGTATCCCGAATTCAGCTAGAGAGATTAGAAACAGAGGTGTCAGCATGATGTCCGTCTGCCCCTCACCCACAGCGAAGGACGAAGCATTAAGGGAAGCAGCCACTTCTTGTGCTTCCCGGTTTAGGCGCGGTTTGTGCGAACATGCATCCACAGCAATAGCTGCGGCTGCCATCCTTAGGCTAAACAGATGCATTCCAATGAGCTCCAACACCTCGTCCGTTCCTTTCGGGGTCACAGACCCTGTGTTTAAAGGGACACCATCCACTTAACCCCTTACCCAGCACCCTCTGCCAGCCCCATCCGTGGTACCTGCTCCAGAGCTTCTGCCAGGTGCCGATTGAGTTTCTGCTCATGCTTGCGCAGTTTCTCGATATCCCACTGAAGATCTTCAATGCTCCTCTCCATTTCAGACACTTTGGTCTCAGAAGACGTGACCCGGTCCTGCAGTTCATGGTGCTGAAAAGATGTGGGGATTACGAGGCTATACGCACCAGCTGCCAATCCATAACCAGGTTCTCTCACCTACAAATTCACCCCCCCCCTGCAGGGAGTATCCCCTGTCCATCACCAGTAGCGTACCAAGAGAAGAGGAGGGTGTCCTCCCCAGGTGCCACTCATCAGGGGTGGTGCCAGCAAGCCAGCTCCCTCTAACTAGCTTAAAAAAATCAATCAAGGGAGCGGAAGGTCTGTTAGTACAGACTTCCGATCCTGCACCCTTGCGATGCGCGCCCACCTCCTGTGTGCCCCCCTCCTAAGTGATTTCTCACTGACAAAGAAAATAGGAGAAGAGCCTAAGAGGCAGAACAAAGAGGAGGAGGAGGAGGAGCTGCAGCCAAAAAAGAGACAGTGACAGAGGAAAGGTAGGGAAACATTGGGAGTGTGAGAGTGATTGAATTTATGCTGTACCACCGCCAATGGCTGGCTCAGTAAATATTAAACTTAAATATTTAAACGTAAATATTAAAATTAAATTTAAACATTTTATTGATTTCTAGTTTTTCCAGTAGACACACTCAAATACATCCCTGTCCATCACTCACCTGCAGGGAGATGCGGTGATGCTTCTCCTGCAGCACTGTAGCCAGGTCCTGCAGTCTGCGATTCTCACTAATTAACTCCTTGTTCAGCAATCGAAGGGCTTCGTCTACCTGTTCGAAGTCTGTGAGAGGGACAGATGTTACCACACAAAAGGTTTTTTGTTTTTTTAAATTAATTTATTTTTATATATATATTTTCCCCAGACAGCAATGATGCCCCTTGGCACTTTGCACTCACTCCCGGGGCCCACTTACCTTCACCGCTGCGGATGCGGCCGCACAGGTCCTCCATGCGCCGGTGAAGCCTGCTAGACGTTTCCAGTACACAGGATACGGCCCTCTTGCTGAATTCCATGCGCTCCTGCAGCTGCAGCTCAATCTCCTCTGTGGTACTAAATGCCAGAGTGGCTAGGAAACTCAGGGAGGATTCTGGAAGCCCCCCAGACGAAGGAGAGGCAGTGGAGGCGCCTGAGGCTACAAGATTAAAAGGACATAAGAAATGATGAGATGACTAAAAAGACTGCAATGAGGGTTAACCATGTCTGCTGAGAGCGAGGCGGACCAATTACCAAGTTAGACATTTGAATTCCTGCATTTACGATCATTAGAGCAAAACGCCCAGGTAATTAACTCCACAGAGCCCTTTACACACACCCCTCTCGCTCTCCAGAGGCGGGGGCAAGACAGCGGGGGCAAAACAGCGGGGGCAAGACAGCGGGGGCAAGACAGCGGCGGGCAAGACAGCGGCGGGCAAGACAGCGGCGGGCAAGACAGACGAAGGGGATCGCAGCCCAGGAATGATGGAAGATGTAGAAAAAGTATCTTTTTATTTTTTCCAAAAAAATGCAGAGTGTATTTTTAAAAGCCTGGAATTTAGTGTATGTGATATTGGTTTTGGTTTCATATCCCTGACACGGTGTCCTGAGGTTTTTTGCGCTTCTCATTACACATTAAGCCCCCCGTGCTATCCCCCAACTCGTCTGCTTTTCATGAATGCGCCCGCTAGCAGGAACACGGCTGCCACTTATAACATGGCAAAGCTGGCATCACTGTGGACACCATCCTTAGAGGGCCCCTATCCTTAGAGGGCCCCTATCCTTAGAGGGCCCCTATCCTTAGAGGGCCCCTATCCTTAGAGGGCCCCTATCCTTAGAGGGCCCCTATCCTTAGAGGGCCCCTATCCTTAGAGGGCCCCTGTGCAGCCCCCTTGGCGCTGCAGCCTTTAATACAACATTTTAAGTAAAACCACAAGCGGGGTCTCCCCCCGGTTACTGCCGGCTAACAGTCACCTTTGCTTTCATCTGTCCCAGGCGGGGGCTGTGGCACTTCTTCTGCAGGCTCCGTCTCCATGGAATTATCCTTCTCCTCGGGGCGGACATCTTCTCCCGCGCTCTGGGAGGACGGCGCAGAGTCGCATCTCTTCAGCAGTAACTGCACATCTTCATCGAGCTGCCGGGAAGCAAGCAAAACATAAGCGGAGAGATCAGGGAGCAGGGGCAGGAAGGCGCTGGAGAAAGCAGGGAGGTAGCAGACGCAGGGTATCTACAAGGAGGGCAAATGAGGAAGATGGAAACAGAAAGAGAGGCAAGGGAGGGAGTAGATGAAAGGGACGAGCAGGGCCCAGCGGGGGGGGGTAGCCTGGCAGCAGCAGGGGGGGGGGATAGCCTGGCAGCAGCGGGAGGGGGGGGATAGCCTGGCAGCAGCGGGAGGGGGGGCATAGCCTGGCAGCAGCGGGAGGGGGGGCATAGCCTGGCAGCAGCGGGAGGGGGGGCATAGCCTGGCAGCAGCGGGAGGGGGGGCATAGCCTGGCAGCAGCGGGAGGGGGGGCATAGCCTGGCAGCAGCAGGAGGGGGGGATAGCCTGGCAGCAGCGGGAGGGGGGGATAGCCTGGCAGCAGCGGGAGGGGGGGATAGCCTGGCAGCAGCGGGAGGGGGGGATATCCTGGCAGCAGAAGGAGGGGGGGGATAGCCTGGCAGCAGCGGGAGGGGGGGGATATCCTGGCAGCAGCGGGAGGGGGGGATAGCCTGGCAGCAGCGGGAGGGGGATGGGGGATAAGAGCTCGGCCCCCTCCTCACCCGGCTCCAGTAGCGGTTCACTATCAGCAGGGTAGCATCGTCCGTGGCTTGTCTTTTTTCCAGCTTCTCTATTTTCTCCCGGAGTTCGTCCTCGAAGCCCTGCCGTTGCTCCAGGCGCTCTGCAAGTTTCTTGTTCTTAAACTGCAAGACTTTCATATCCATCTCCTCCTACATGGGAGAAAATGTCACCTGAAGATGGCAGCCCGCAGTCCCCGGTATAAACCCACCCCGGTATAAACCCCAAACACTGACCGTGGAGGAAATGCCCCCCAGACGGATGGGTTCGATGAGAGTGGTTGTCGTCTTCTCATCGCGATTGGGTTTCTTCTCCGAGGGCCCGGAGCTGTTGTCTCCTGAGGCTCTCTTACTGCCGGCGGCTGACATGGCGGCAGCGTCGCTGGGATACCGTCGGCTCAGATCTCTCTGCCGGGCTCTTCACACCTGCTAAGAAGAGGCTATTAGAACGTGGCAAAGTCTCACAGCCCCCGCAGTCAGATGCTACTCCTAAAACCCAAAGCTAAATAAGCGGTGTTATTACCATAGCAACCAATGAATCTAACCAATCAGCAGGAGCATTCTACGAGTTGTTTTGGTAATAACATTGGCCGCAAAGCATCCAGTATAGAAACCGCGGGTCACTTGCATGAAAATTCATTAATTCCAAACATCTTCCGTCTTTCCGCCTCGGTGCCCGGTCCCCCTATCTATCCGCCCGACCCCAGACTCCTTATTGTTTTCAACGGCAGCTCATTCCCTCTCCCCCACCTCCTTACATCGGCCGCCATCCTCCCGCAGGACACCCGGATACTATCAGCTCCGCATCGCGCCTGCGTCCTCCATCACGTCACTTCCGGACTCACCAGAGCCGGTTCTAAACACTAGAGACACGCGACCAATTCTATAAACACTTGAGATACTGATCAGCCGCTTCCTGTAGAATCCCAAACATGCGAATCAAAGACGCATGCGCAGGGTCTCTAGGCTCCGCACAGCCATTGGCCCAAATCCTTCACATGAGCGCAGTCATTGGTCGCACACTGCTCGCACGGTTGTCATGGTAGCTAGCAGCTGTTAGTGACCCCATTGGCCAGAGTCGGTAACCATGGAGACCGACGCGGCTGCTGCAGGCTCTCTGAAGATGGTCACGGAGATGGAGTATGCGTGGCCGGAGATGGAGGACCCGTGCGCGGTGCCGGCGGAGGGTCCGGTGCCAAGGGTTGCGGGGCCGCGGAACTCGTGTCCGGGGACTGACTCGTGTGTTCTTCAGACGAAAGCAAGAAGACCGAGAATCTGGTAAATACTCTGGTAAATACTCCTGATACACAGAGCCCAGTGCTCTATGACCCCCCCCAGA
The DNA here is from genome assembly GCF_027358695.1 of Spea bombifrons. Classification (NCBI taxonomy): domain Eukaryota; kingdom Metazoa; phylum Chordata; class Amphibia; order Anura; family Pelobatidae; genus Spea; species Spea bombifrons. The sequence goes on from NC_071093.1 coordinate 47,203,270, forward strand.
CGCCTCCCCTGCCCAGTGCTCTATGACCCCCCCAGACGCCACCCCTGCCCAGTGCTCTATGACCCTAGACTCCCTCCCCTGTTACCGGTCCCCGCCCCCCCCCCCCCCGAACAGTGCTCAGTGACCCCAGACTCGCCCCCCTGTTACCGGTCCCTCCCCTGCCCACTGCTCTATGACCCCCAGACTCACCCCCCCTGTTACCGATCCCTCCCCTCCCCAGTAGTCAGTGACCCCAGACTCACCCCTGTTAACGGTCCCTCCCCTGCTCAGTGCTCAGTGACCCAAGACTCGCCCCCTGTTACCGGTCCCTCCCCTGCTCAGTGCCCCCAGACTCGCCTCCCCTGCACAGTGCCCTATGACCACAGACTCCTTCCCCTGTTACCCTGCTCCCTCCCGGTTATCTACAACCAGGGGCAGGCTGAGCAGTTAGGGACTGCGGTCTCCCACACAAGTAACAGAAGCCTTTTGTTTTTCAGGAGCGATTTGCCGAAAACAAGCAATGAAGCAGATTTCTGCAGGTCAGTCAGCGCTTTGACTACACACGTTCCAGGGTGTCTGCATTACCTATACATTATACACGGTCCGGCTCTCTGATTTATCTATACATTATACAGGGGGCCGGGTCACTCATTTATCTATGCATTATACAGGGGGCCGGCTCACTGATTTATCTATACATTATACAGGGACCGGTCTCTGATTTATCTATACATTATACAGGGTCCAGCTCACTGATTTATCTATACATTATACATGGTTGAACTTGTGCTGGCTCTGTATGGTTTTCTATCCTCGGACGCTCTCTTTCTTGTTGCGGTCTGTCCACAGGGTGATGTCGGCTGAATGCGGTGTCTCGGAGTCTCGGATGCCTGCCCTTCTGGACGTGTATTATTACGCTCTGAGGTTCTGCCAGGACTGCGCGTTCAGTGAGGAGCAGACATCTTGTCTTATTAACATTGTGAAAGAGACTCACATGGCTTGTATGGGTGAGAAGCATTGATTTACGCACAGCCTTCTGTAGTGTCCCAGTAACACACATCATAAACTTTGCTAATGACTACATCCTATTGGCTGATTGTAAGGGCCCCTAAAAAAAAAGCTTATTCTCCACAAATTGCCACATTTACGCAGCGAGGTCTGGGAGGAATGGCGGGGGTGGCTGGGAGCAATGGGGCGTAATGGAAGGTGGACATCACATGCCCCGGAGTCAGGGCACTTTGGGTTTGGTGTTTGCCGTAGCCTCTTGCCTCTCGTGTCCGGCGGGTCTCTCCTCACTGGACTTGTGATCTGGAGGCTCGTGATTGTGGAGGCCAGTGGCTGTGATCGGGGGTCCATCGAGTGTGAGCGCTCTCCCCACCTCACGCATTTTTTTTCTGCTGTTATCTCTTTTAGACACCCCGCTGGGAAATGCAGATGAGTCTTACAGTTACTTCAATGAGTTGCTCCTGTGCCACGCAGTCCATGTGAGTGTGAGGCCCGTGGCGCGCTGTCTAGAGCGTGAGGCCCGCAGTCGTGAGTGTGATGTCCCTGTGCCGGGCAGTGGTGAGCGTGGGGCCCTGCGCCACTCAGGGTGTGCGAGGCCTGTGCCGCGCAGTGGTGAGCGTGGGGTCCCCGTGCCGCGCAGTGTGAGGTTACTGCCCGGGTTTAGTCCCGCGTAACGTTTAGGTGTTTGTGTCCCGCAGCGGCCGCCGTTCAGTGTGAACGTTTTCTCGCAGCAGCAGATTCAGCGCATTTCCCGCTATTTCCTCGACACGTATTTCCGCCATTTCAAGCTCTACAAATACGTCTTCACGCCGCAGGTAAAGCGTCCGGCTCAGGGGGGTCCGCATAGACCACCGGTATCCGACGGGTTCTCTTACAGTTACGGTGAACGTTATCGTTGTCATTCTTTTCACTCACACTTTTGTTCCTGCTGGAGGATGTGTATATACTGTGTGCATGCGTATATATGTTTTTGTGTGTAGGTGCGTGTGTGCACATATGTATTTGTATGTGTGTGTATATATGTATTTGTATATATACTTTGTGTGTAGGTGTGTATGTGTATATGTATATATAGTGTGTCTTATATACATTCACTGGCCACTTTATTAGGTCCACCTGTTCGATTGCTTGTTAACACAAATAGCCGATCAGCCAATCACACGGCAGCAGCTCAATGCATTTAGGCAGGTAGACGCGGTCAAGACAACTTGCTGAAGTTCAAACCGAGCATCAGAATGGGGCAGAAAATGGATTTTAGTGACTTTGGACGTGGCATGTTGGTTGTTGGTGCCAGACGGGATGGTCTGAGGAGTTCAGAAACTCCTGATTTATTGGGATTTTCACCCAAACCATCTCTAAGGTTTACAGAGAATGGTAGGAAAAAGAGAAAATATCCGGTGAGCGGCGGCTGTGAGACGGAAATGACTTGTTGGGGTCGGAGGTGAGAACGGGCAGACTGGTGCGAGATGACAGAAAGGCGACAGTAACTCAATTAACCCCTCGTTACACCCAAGGCCTGCAGAATCCCATCTCTGAACGCACAGCACGTCCAACCTCCAGCAGCAGAAGACCCCACCGGGTGCCGCTCCCGTCAGCTGAGAACCGGAAACCAAGGCTACGATTCCCACAGAATCACCAAAACCGGACAACGCTGCCGGGTCTGAGGAGTCTCCATTCCGGCTGCGGCATTCAGACGTCAAGAACACGAAAGCCACGTCCATTCTGCCTCGTGTCAGACTGGTGGTGGCCGTGTTACGGCGTGGGGGAAATTTTCTTGGCACACTTTGGGCCCCTGAGCACCAATTGAGCATCGTTTAAACATTGTGACAGCCGACCGGAGTATTGTCGCTGACCGCAGTGTCCCTGTCTAATGATGGCCGCTTCCAGCAGGATAATGCACTGCGTCACAAATCACATCATCTCCAGCTGGTTTCTATAACATGACGATGAGGTCACTGAACTCCAACGGCCTCCGAATCTCAATCCTTTGGGACGTAGGGGACAGGAGATTCACATCCTGGATGCGCAGCCGACAAATCCGCAGCGACCGCGTGACTACATCATGTCCATACGGACCAAAATCTCTGAGGAATGTTTCCAGCACCTTGTAGAAAGTCTGCCATGAAGAATGAAGACAAAAGGAGGTCCGACCCGGTACTAGCAACGTGTACCTAATAAAGTGGCCAGTGAGTGCGAGTGGGTAGACATTGATTCTTGGGGTATTGACAATTGGGGCATTTTTATGCGATTGATGCATTCTGAGAAATCTGTGCATTTCTTGTCCCCCAAGGTGCGTCTTGACCTCTCCATTTCATATAAAGGAGACCCTCGGTCAGAAGCCCCAGAGCCGCAGGAGGCAGGTACAGAGATAACGGCTGGTTTAACAAGAGCCGCAGGCGTGGAACACATACAACAAAACGATTCTTCCCTCTTCCTCCACAGATACCGAGACAGAGAGAACCAATAAAGACGTATGAAACGGAGAGAAGCTGCTGGAAGCCAGGCTGTGTCCCAGTGAGGGCCGGGGAAGCAAAGTGAAATAAAGAGTTAAATCCAGTTTCTGTATCAGTTTGCATGTAATCCCCCATGTATTCATGGATTTGTAACCCTTCATACTCCATGCCATACTCTGCTTTTACCCTCTTATAATCAGGAAAGAGACGAGGCTCCCATTTTATTAAAGTAACAGAAAACAGTCAAATAAAAAAAGCCTCAAGCTACGGCAGCCTGCGCGGGAATTTGGGTATTTGCACCCCAACCCTTGACCGCGCTAGGAGGGAGGCTGCGGTCTGCGGTGGTCCCCGCTTTCCTCTGTGATTCTTGGAGGTCAGAACGTGGACGGAGTATGGAGTTAACACGCTTCACGTGTTAACCGGGAATGTACTGTCTCCACGATCCTTCACAGCTCAGCCTCTCGGTCGTCATCCTCCCCCAGTGTCAGTAAGAGAGCTTTGGGCTGGTTCTGGAAGAGAGCGGCCCGGTTCTGTCTTTCTCCCTTTTTCACCCAGTGACCGTAGATCCGGAAAGCACAGGCATCGATTAGTTTCCGGACGCCTTTCACGCTATACGGATCTCTGCTTAGAAGTTCGCTGGTCACCGGACGGGCTCTGCGCCACCGCACCACGATCCGCACACAGGCCAGAGCTGCCCAGGCCGCTATCTATAGGAGGGGAAACATACATATACATAAAGCGTTAACGATACAGAGATATAACGATTATGAGAACTATACAAACCCGAAATCGGTGACGTGGAGGGACCATCAAGCCTCGCTCTCTCTGATGGCTCTGGAAGAACTGGTGCTGTAGAGCTTGTTCTGCTGTGAGACGTTTCTCTGGACAAACCTCCAGAAGACGCGTGATCTACAACAGACAAAACGACACGTCGACGCAGGGTCCGCAGCAGGCAAAAACGGCACGCCGGCCCGGGGTCCGCAGCAGGCAAAAACGTCACGCCGGCCCGGGGTCCGCAGCACGCCGGCCCGGGGTCCGCAGCAGGCAAAAACGGCACGCCGACACGGGGTCCGCAGCAGGCAAAAACGGCACGCCGACACGGGGTCCACAGCAGGCAAAAACGGCACACCGACATGGGGTCCGCAGCCGGCAAAAACGGCACGCCTACCCGGGGTCCGCAGCAGGCATCCACGTGGTCCAACGGGAACAATAGCAAGTACAACAAGGAGGGGGGCACTCACCAAATCCTTAGCAGTTGCAGAGCGATCATCCCACTCCGGGGAGCCAAACTGGAAACGTCCTTCCATAATCATGCGCAGCATCAACATCTGCCGCCGATGCCAGAAAGGGGGAGACCCAGCGAGAAGCGTGAACATTATCACCCCACAAGCCCACCTACAGGAAGGTGAAGAAAGCCTCTTTGATCCAAGCTTCCCATTTGCTTGTCTCCCTCAGCTGCTCACCTACCCCTACCCTCTTTATAGCTCAGCTGCCAACCTGCCCAGTCATCCCCTGCTTGCCTGTCCCACTCACTCCTCATCTACAGACCTCCCCCACCATCTTCATTGGCCAACTGCCTCCCCCACTCTATGGGTCCCTCGCCGACGACCACGCGGCTCCCCTTAACTCCACTGCCATCCCCGTGTTCTCTCAGATGCTTGCCTGCCCTCTCCTACTGGATCACTCGCCTTCCCCGCTCTCTTCCTCAACCACTCGCCTTCACCACGCTCTCTCTTAGCTGCTCAACCACACTCTCTTGGCCACTTGCCTTTCCAGCACTCACCTCTCCAACATGCCACTCACTTTCCCCACGGCTTTCCCCAGCTGCCAATCACCTTCCCAACTGTGTCCCCTCATTAAAACGGTCAGTTCCTCAGATGTCTCTACCACTCACAAATCAACTTCATGGCCGTATCCCGGGTGCGTTTCATCCATTGAACATTTCAGAATCTCAGGAGCCAAATAACCAGGAGTTCCACAGAGCTCTGAATCCACGCAGGGACGAAAAAAGACAAGAACAAAGTCGTCAAACCAGCGTGATGGCGGCAGAGGACCAAAGTCAGAGAGTATGGAAAGAGGACGGGAGGAGTATAAAAGAAAGACCACCTCTCAGCTTTTCTGGGGGGTTTAGGATGCAGCTAAAGCCAAAATCTGAAAGCTTTATGTTCAGGCAATCGTCCATCAGAATATTCTCTGGTTTCAGATCTCGATGCACAATGTTATTAGTGTGCAGGTAAGAGACAGCCTCGAGCAGGGAGCGCATGATATACCTGAAATAAAGCAGGGGCCTACAATGAGACAGCAGGATGGGCATAGCAGGTACCAGGCAAGGGGCAGGAACCGTTACCTTGTCTCTTTCTCACTTAGAGTCACCTTCTCCGTCAGATAATCGAAGAGCTCCCCTCGCTTCATCCTAGCGGCAGGAAAGCACCACGTTACGTCCACAAAGGAGCCACAACAGACTCATTAAACAAAACTATGAGGTCTATTCATTAAAAAGAGCGTCTCACTCCACTACGAAGGGGAAAACACTAGAAGGTTTAGCAAGAAGGGCCCTGTAAAATGTATAATTCAATGGATGATCCGACTATAGATATATTATAATATAATTACCTCCACACTATACAGGGGTCGGCCCTCCGATTTCACTATCCCCTAATACAGGGCATCTTCCTGATTTAACTATACATTGTACAGGGATATGACGGGTTATAAGGATGGGATTAGTTATACGGCCGGAGAGTACATAATATAAGGAATATACAGGGATATAACGGGTTATAAGGACGGGATTAGTTATACGGCCGGAGAGTATATAATATATAATATGAGGAATATACAGGGATATAACGGGTTATAAGGACGGGATTAGTTGTACGGGGGGGAGAGTATATAATATATAATACGAGGAATATACAGGATATAACGGGTTATAAGGACGGGATTAGTTATACGGCTGGAGAGTATATAATATGAGGAATATACAGGGTATAATGGGTTATAAGGATGGGATTAGTTGTACGGGGGGGGAGAGTATATAATATATAATACGAGGAATATACAGGATATAACGGGTTATAAGGACGGGATTAGTTATACGGCCGGAGAATATATAATATATAATATGAGGAATATACAGGATATAACGGGTTATAAGGACGGGATTAGTTATACAGCCGGAGAGTATATAATATGAGGAGTATACAGGATATAACGGGTTATAAGGACGGGACTAGTTATACGGTCAGAGAGTATATAATATATAATATGAGGAATATACAGGATATAACGCGTTATAAGGACGGGATTAGTTATACGGCCGGAGAGTATATAATATATAATATGAGGAATATACAGGGATATAACGGGTTATAAGGACGGGGTTAGTTATACTGCCGGAGAGTATATAATATATAATATGAGGAATATACAGGATATAACGGATTATAAGGACGGGGTTAGTTATACGGCCGGAGAGTATATAATATATAATATGAGGAATATACAGGGATATAACGGGTTATAAGGACGGGATTAGTTATACGGCCGGAGAGTATATAATATATAATATGAGGAATATACAGGGATATAACGGGTTATAAGGACGGGATTAGTTATACGGCCGGAGAGTATATAATATATAATATGAGGAATATACAGGATATAACGGGTTATAAGGACGGGATTAGTTATACGGCCGGAGAGTATCTAATATATAATATGAGGAATATACAGGATATAACGGGTTATAAGGACGGGATTAGTTATACGGCCGGAGAGTATCTAATATATAATATGAGGAATATACAGGATATAACGGGTTATAAGGACGGGATTAGTTATACGGGCCGGAGAGTATATAATATATAATATAAGGAATATACAGGATATAACGGGTTATAAGGACGGGATTAGTTATACGGCCAGAGAGTATATAATATATAATATGAGGAATATACAGGATATAACGGGTTATAAGGACGGGATTAGTTATACGGGCGGAGAGTATATAATATATAATATGAGGAATATACAGGATATAACGGGTTATAAGCACGGGATTAGTTATACGGCCGGAGAGTATATAATATATAATACGAGGAATATACAGGGATATAACGGGTTTTAAGGACGGGATTAGTTATACGGCCGGAGAGTATATAATATGAGGAGTATACAGGATATAACGGGTTATAAGGACGGGACTAGTTATACGGTCAGAGAGTATATAATATATAATATGAGGAATATACAGGATATAACGCGTTATAAGGACGGGATTAGTTATACGGCCGGAGAGTATATAATATATAATATGAGGAATATACAGGATATAACGGGTTATAAGGACGGGATTAGTTATATGGCCGGAGAGTATATAATATTTAATATGAGGAATATACAGGGATATAACGGGTTATAAGGACGGGATTAGTTATACGGCCGGAGAGTATCTAATATATAATATGAGGAATATACAGGATATAACGGGTTATAAGGACGGGATTAGTTATACGGGCGGAGAGTATATAATATATAATATGAGGAATATACAGGATATAACGGGTTATAAGCACGGGATTAGTTATACGGCCGGAGAGTATATAATATATAATACGAGGAATATACAGGGATATAACGGGTTTTAAGGACGGGATTAGTTATACGGCCGGAGAGTATATAATATGAGGAGTATACAGGATATAACGGGTTATAAGGACGGGGTTAGTTATACGGGGGGAGAGTATATACCGTATTTGCTCGATTATAAGACGAGGTTTTTTCCAGAGCAAATGCTCTGAAAAATACCCCTCGTCTTATAATCGGGGTCGTCTTCTCAGACCCCCCAAAAAATGTCTGCTGCGGCCATGCTGCTTACCGGTCGCGAGCAGCGTCTCCTGTTAGAAGCAGGAGGACAGGAAGCTTGCAGCGTCCTCACAGAGCTCTATCTCCCCCTCCCTCCTCTGGGGGCGGGGCCAGAGAAGTTGCTCTACAGCCGGTCCCCTGCAGAAGTCTTCGAGTGAGAGATCTGCAGTTCAGGTAAGGGGGTGGGGGAGGGTTTTTGGGTAAGTATGTGTGATTAATGTGTGTTTAATGTGTGAAGTATGTGTGATTAATGGAATGAATGAGTATTTAAATGTGTTTGTGTGTGATAGCATGGATGTGTAAGGGGGGTGGGGGTTGTAGCATGGCATAGGGAGGCTGTAATCCCACTACTATCATCCCCAGGTTCCAGCATGTACTGGCTGCCTTGGCTTGATAGGAGTGTGATTGCTGTTAGCAGTTTGATATATATATATATATATATATATATATATATATATACTGCTAACAGCAATCACACTCCTATCAAGCCAAGGCAGCCAGTACATGCTGGGTTAAAAGGCATATCATGGGGCTGAGTGGCATATAGGGGGTTAAAATGCATTTCTGGACCTCCAGAAATGCATTTTAACCCCCTATATGCCACTCAGCCCCATGATATGCCTATATACCTCCAGAAATGCATTTTAACCCCCTATATGCCACTCAGCCCCATGATATGCCTTTTAACCCCCTATATGCCAGAGTGGCATATAGGGGTATAAGGCATATCATGGGGCAGAGTGGCAAATAGGGGGGTATAAAGCATTTCTGGGGGCAGAGTGGCATAACTGGGGGGGGGCAGGTTGGCAAATAAAAGGAAATTTAAAAAATATATTTTTCTCAATCATAGCTTTTATTAAACATGAAAAAATAATTTACATGAATTAATATTTACTGGTAAAACTTTTTTCCTATAGGGTCGTCTTATATTCAGGCTTTTTGTTTTTTTTCCTAAATTAATATTTTGATTTTGGGGGGTCGTCTTATAATCGGGGTCGTCTTATAATCGAGCAAATACGGTAATATATAATATGAGGAATATACAGGATATAACGGGTTATAAGGACGGGATTAGTTATACGGCCGGAGAGTATATAATATGAGGAATATACAGGATATAACGGGTTATAAGGACGGGATTAGTTATACGGCCGGAGAGTATATAATATATAATATGAGGAATATACAGGATATAACGGGTTATAAGGACGGGATTAGTTATACGGCCGGAGAGTATATAATATGAGGAATATACAGGATATAACGGGTTATAAGGATGGGATTAGTTCTATGCTGGAGAGTATATCATATGTAATATGAGGAAATATACAGGGATATATAATATATAATATGAGGAATATACTGGGATTTTACTCACAGGTCAAACACCAGGAATATGAATGTGTTCGATTCATAGGAATCAATCAGGGTTACTGCAGGAAGAAAGAAAATGCATTACTGACGGACGAGGACAAAGGCAACAACCGGGGAGGGGCAGAGGATACGGGAGCTAATAAATAAGGGGGGCTATGCCACAGTGGTGTTTATTTACTAAAAGGCTCACAGGGAAGAATTTCCTCTCCCTGATGTCGCCGCGCATGGAAGACAGACCCCAACGAGCTTCTGCAGCAGGTAGGGCCGGCTCTGGAAAACGTGACATATTAGGTGGGACCAGCTCAGCCACTTCCCCTGACCTGTGGCTGCCTGTTCAGTGGGTGAACTCACTGATGTAGGGATGATGAGACACGTGATGCAGGATCTCCATCTCCTTGGCCGTGGACAGTCGCACCTCCCTCAGCTGCTCTGGGCTCAACCTTTCCGGTGTCACCTCTATGATCTTCACAGCAAACTCTCTACCGGTCTCTCTGTGTACGCACCGTCGCACGGTACTGGAAACCCCCCTGGGAGAGCACAGGATCACAGATGAGTTTCCACGTTATGGAAACAGAATAAATTTAAACAAGGTCCCCCGCAGCACAGGAGCACCACAATGATCCCCCCCTAAAGCACACGCCCAGGACGGCGCAAGGGTCCCCCCTCCCCCCAAAGCACACGCCCAGGACGGCGCAAGGGTGCCCCCCCAAAGCACACGCTCCAGACAGCGCGAGGTTTGATTCATCCAGTTTAATTTATAAAGCCGTTTCCTGCTGTTTCTATACACATTATTGGGGCTTTGAGGGCCGTAGAACCCTGCGATACCCTCATACCCAGCAAACACTCTGACCTCCTTGAAAAGAGGGGGATCAGGGGAGGAGAGAGGGGGGTCGGGGGGGGAGAGAGGAGGGTCGGGGGGGGGGAGAGAGGAGGGTCGGGGGGGGGGAGAGAGGAGGGTCGGGGGGGGGAGAGAGGAGGGTCGGGGGCGGGGGGAGAGAGGAGGGTCGGGGGGGGGAGAGAGGGGGGTCGGGGGGGGGAGAGAGGGGGGTCGGGGGGGGGTGGGAGAGAGGGGGGGTCGCGGGGGGAGGAGAGAGGGGGGTATCAGGGGGGGAGGGGGAGGAGGGGGGATGGGGGGGGAGAGGGGCATCAGGGTGAGGTGAAGTCTATCTCATCCCTGATAGACTTCCATCGCGCTTCTTCCTGCTCTGATGCTGACGGGGGGGGGGGTGGGGTCTCTCACCTCCCGATGACCTCTTTCGGGTCATATTTCTGGTAAAATTCTTTGGCTCCGGCCCAATCCGGGAGCTCATCACGTGACTCCACATCACGCGTCATCTCTTTCGTTTGACGTCACACCGGGAATCGTCCGCTGAATGAACGGGAACGCTGCATGGAAAAACTTCCGGTCTACGCCGGAAATGTTTCAAATTATCCGGGTCCGCCTACTCCTGGTCTAGCGTTTGGGCAGAACTGAAACTGGTTACTAGGCAACGGATCCTATGCACAGTGTGACTTAGTATCTGTAGTAATGGGGAGGAAGCCGGGTTAATGTGGGGGGGATAGGGGGTCTGTTTATACCCCCGGGTTATTGTGTGTGGGGGGGGTCTGTTTATACCCCCGGGTTATTGTGGGGGATAGGGGGACTGTTTAAACCCCCGGGTTATTGTGGGGGATAGCCGAGGCTGTTTATACCCCTGGTTAATGTGAGTGATAGGGGTACTGATTAAACACCCGGGTTATTGTGGGGGATAGCGAGGCTGTTTATACCCCCCCTGGTTAATGTGGGTGATAGGGGTACTCTTTAAACACCCGGGTTATTGTGGGGGATAGGGGGGTCTGTTTATACCTCCGGGTTATTGTGGGAAATAGGGGGATCTGTTTACACCGGGTTAATGCGTGTGTGGGGGGCGCTGTTTATACCCCCGGGTTATTGGGGGATAGGGGGGCTGTTTATACCCCCTGGTTAATGTGGAGGATAGGGGGGCTGTTTATACCCCCAGGTTATTGGGGGGTCTGTTTATACCCCCAGGTTATTGCAGGGATAGGGGGGCTGTTATTACACCCAGTTTATTGTGGGGGATAGCGAGGCTGTTTATACCCCCTGGTTAATGTGGGGGAAAGGGGGGCTGTTTATACTCCAGGGTTATTGTGGTGACCTCCTGGTTAGTGAGGTTCATATGATTGACACAGAGTTTCACACACATGCCACATATCATGTTACTTCACCCCATGTGTCCTCTCCGTTTACTCCAGGTGATCCACTTGTTCACTTTAAAGAGGAAAGTGTACGTGACGGAGACCCGTACTCGGACTGGGACTGAGTAGCTGCGCCATAAAGATCTTCCTTGCCGCTGAAAGCTTAATTGCTCAAGGGATTAACACTTCATATTCCCCCAAGCACTAGCCGAGACCTTTAATTCTATCATGTTTGCTGTATATATATATATATATATATATATATATATATATATATATATATATATATATATATATATATATATACACAGAGCCGGCCTTAGGCGTTGTGGCGCCCTGTGTGGACTACTCCTCTGGCGCCCCCCCTCACTACCCCCCCTCTCTGCCCCTTCAAACTACGCGCCCTCTCTGCCCCTTTAAACTACCCCCCCTCAAACTACCCCTCCCCTCTACCCCTTCAAACTACCCCCCCCTCTGCCCCTTCAAACTACCCCCCCCCACTTACCTTGTTGCTGGAGTCCTGCGGTAAGAGCGGGAGGCATCCGTCTTCTCGCTCTGCCGGCATTTCATGTTGAGCGCCGGTATAGTCCGGCGCTCAACATGAGATGCTGGCACCGCGAAGGAGTCACGGAGAGTAAGGGGCGCCGAGCGGTTGCCGAGAACTTCACGAGCAACCGCTCGGCGCCCCTGACCGGGACTTAGATTAAAGCATCGTTTTTTTTTTAAAAACTTTATTTAACATCAATGATGTTAAATAAAGTTTAAAAAAAACCAAAAAAAAAAAACGATGCTTTAATCTAAGTCCCGGTCAGGCGCCCCTGCAACCATGGCGCCCTGTGCGGTCGCACACCCCTGAGGCCGGCCCTGTATATATATATACAGCAAACATGATAGAATTAAAGGTATAATCCCATCAACCACCAGACAGCCCAGCGCCACCATACAGTTCTATGGCCAGCAATGCCCACGTCAATCGCGGGTACCAATGGAGAGCGACGTCATCCGGTGTCGGGACCCTGATCGACAACATCAGAAACTTCCCTGGTAACAGTCCGCGCGGTAGTCGGGTCAGAGTTTCATAGCTGTGGCTGGGTAACCCCGGTCCTAAAGATTGATAATAAAACCAGGGTTCCAGAACAAGCACCCTCTCTGTAACCCCCACCGAGTGTTGCCCACCACGTGCTTAATGTACCCTCAAAAGAGCGGCGTGGTAGGACAACGGGCGTCTGTAATGATGCAGTTCCAATTGTCGGCGGGCATCGCCACAATTCCTAGCTGCCGCACAGTTCCATCAATCAAGCCTTTTCTGGCTTGTAGAGCTCTGCGCAGGGCGTCTTTTTTAATCCTGCTCCCGCCCACTCCCGCTGATTTTTTGCCCGTTCCCGCAATGTGGGTGTTCCACACCCACCTCCTTATCTGAACTGCAGAGTTCCCTTACAGTGTCTCTTCTCTTGCTCCGCCCAGGAACAAGGCGGGGTCATGGGAAGTGATGTCACATCACGTGACTCCGTTTTGTTCCTGGGCGGAGCAAGAGAGGAAACCCTGTAAGGAAGCAGTGAGAAGGCAGCCTTGCGGGGCTGCGCGGGAACTCTGCAGTTCAGGTAAGGAGGTGGGTGTAATTGGCCACAAATATGGCGGGATTGCGGGACCCGCCTCCCAATGCAGTACTCTACCCCAAAGCCAGCTTCCTGGTTACTCTGTGCCCCCTGATGAGCACAGGTTTACTTAGACATGAGAAGTGACTGGGCAGGCAGGTAAGGAGTCTCCTCAGAAATCCACCAGTGCCCAACTCCCCAACTCAAACAGACCCCCATGAGTCCTCAGTCTTAAAGGATGACAGTGTACAAAAATCAGGGATCGGCCCTTGAGGCTGGGGGCCTGCTTCAGTACAAGTAACAGATGTTGTAATTGGGGTGGCGGTGGGTATAGAGCGGGTGGCGGTGAGGAATAGAGCCCGTTAGGGTTATTGAAGTTATTTATTTGAGCGGCTTCCCCATCGTTCATGTTATAACATAATTTAACCTCTTCCAGGCCAGGTGGCTTCCTTTATTTCTCTTTGAGACAGAGGACTGGGGCACAGTAACCCCACCATCATCCCCACTGTGGAGGGAGTGAGCAGGCTGCGTCAGACACCTTATGACAGTCATTAAAGGTGTAAAAGGAGTCAAAGCGATCGGACTTTGGGCCAGTTGGTTCCTTCGCTCACAGAATCTGTTTAAATACAGGTGAAGTCCCATCAAAAGGTAAACGTACGACTGTCAATAGTGTATCACTGACTGTGAAAGCCGTGACGGGATCTGTAAGCAGAAAGCTGAAGCGTTTGTTTAGTGTGAGGCGTCTGATCTGTAAACGTGATGTCATCGTCCCTATAAGAATTCTGCGTCTCAACCAATACATGGTTACAATCTTTTACATTCTTGTTGCAGTTCGTTACATCTCGGTTACATCCTTGTTACCTACATCTTCATTCCCAATGTAAGCCTGTGTGTGTTATGATTTATATATCACCATCGTACTCTGTAGCGCTGTATAACGCATGTTCACCTTTCATAGGCTTCATCACAGTATTAAAACCTCCATTTTCTTATCAAAGAAGCATTTTTTTTTTTATAATGAGCTATGTCGATCTAAACAATTTACCTGTAGACGAAGGTGTTGGCACCAGGAAACCCCTAATTTCCAAAAAATAGATACCCATTTCCTACACCCACTATCACTATGCACGAGTCTGCTTGGTTCAGAAAGATTGACAGGGATGTTACAAACATATATATAATGAAAAATCCTTCCCACCCCTATGGGTGGTCTGTGTGTTCCTCAGACGCCCGGGAGTGTGAGGGTTCAGCGCAGTATCTTACCTGCTCCTCGATCTGCGCTCTTCTGGACAGAGTGTTCTGATGTAGTTCCTGGAATCTGTTGGAGCCGCTCTCCAAGCTTAGGAGACCGCTCCTGTGGCCACTGGAATCACTTTAGCCTCCGTTCTCAACATCTTCTTTAGTTGTTCTTTCACGCTCTGGTACTTCACCTTCTTCCGGATGTTGCTGTCACTTGGCACCACTACATCTGTCGGCACCACTACATCTGTCACCACCACCACGATGTTGGGTGCGAGTACCTGCTTGTCCATCTGGATCCGGAGGTCAAGCCATCAGAACAATCAACAGCTTCAACACATCATCGGAACCAGATCAACGCATCCCCATCCAAACCGTCCTCTCCTATTGTCTCACTTTCCTCAACCACCAACTAAATTGTAAGCTTGCAAGAGCAGGGCCCTCTTCTCCTTTGCACCATTACACCACCTGCCTGAACCGCTGATACAAGGCAGGATGGATCACCGCTTTCATGTTGTTGACCCGGCCATCTGAATGTTGCAGCTGGAACCGAGATTCATCAGACCAGGCAACTTTCTTCCAGTCTTCCGTTGTCCAATTTTGGTGATTCTGTGCAAATTGTAGCCTCGGTTTCCTGTTCTTAGCTCACAGGAGCGGCACCCGGTGGGGTCTTCTGCTGCTGTAGCCCATCTGCTTCAAGGTTCGATGAGTTGTGCCTTCAGACATGGGATTCTGCAGATCTTGGGTGTAATGAGGGGTTATGTGGGTTACTGTTGCCTTTCTGTCATCTCAAACCAGTCTGCCGATTCTTCTGACACCAACGAGGCATTTCCGTCACACAGCTGCCGCTCACTGGATATTTTCTTGTTTTTGGACCATTCTCTGTAAACCCTAGAGATGGTTTGGGTGAAAATCCCAGCAGATCCGCAGTTTCTGAAATACTCCTGTCTAGCACCAACAACCAACAACCAACAACCATTCCACGTTCAAAGTCACTTAAATCCCCTTACTGACTCATTCTGATTCTCGTTTTGAACTTCAGCAAGTTGTACTGACCGTGTCTGCCTGCCTAAATGCATTGAGCTGCTGCCGTGTGATTGGCTATTTGTGTTAACAAGCAATTGAACAGGTATACCTAATAAAGTGACCAGTAAGTGTATATACAGACACACACACACACACACATATATATATATATATATATATATATACATATACACAATCAGATACAAAACAGTCCGCTTTATTATGCATGTATTTACATATATACACATATGATACAGGCCACCGCCGGTTACTCAGCCAGAGCGAGGAGGTAGGAGAGAAGGATCAGCAGAAGAGGAAGGCAGACGAGGACTCCCAGCCACAGACACATACTTAAGAAAGATATCCTTCGAGACCGTCGAGATAGCTCACAGGAACGGTCACGGTTTTTCTCTTTCTCCGCCTGCGAGACGTAAAACAACAGTAAGAGTTTGAAGCACCAACAAATCCCGGAAGCTCACTGCCTGCATGGACAGAGGGACGTGACCCTTCCCGAAGGGACATGGACAGTGCTGGCCTCAGTGACTCGGGGCAGAGGGTCCCTGGTAAAAAGCACAGACTTACCTTCAAAGCAAGGAGCAGAGCCTTGATGCCCACACATGAGAGACCGCACACAATGCTCATGATTGCAAGTTTACGAGGGTCACAAAATAGAGATCGACAGCCAATCTGGGGTCTGACTGAGGCCTGTGAATGGGGGCAAGCATTGTTCTGGGGCTCAGACTGAGTGTTGATGGGCACGGACTCCTCGTTGGATGACCCATTTACAAAGTTTTCAGCATCGGGGCAGCAAGTTACCTGGGAGAGAAGAGAGAGCAGAGTAAACCCAACATCCAGGGTAGAATATGTACAAATATGACTCCGGGCAAAGTTTACAAGTGATCTCTGCAACCAACAAAACGATCCAACCAGCAGTGAGGATATAATACCAGATGCACCAATGCCAAAAGCTTGTGTCGTTATTAGCAGACACGCGCAGGGGCCCGTCTAACATCTCTGGCACCGGGTGTTTATTTGTACATAAGTACAGATGCTGCCCATGTGCAGTTGTTGTTACACCACTAGTTGCTATGGTGACAAAACTTTTTCAACTTTTTGCATCAGAATCCAGCTTTGCAAAGTCAGCGGCGTCTCTCCAGCGGGACAGTCGGTGCCCACATCCGAAATCTTGCTCACTCAACCACTGGGACGATTCTGCCGTAAAAACAGGCACTGACCCTCGCCTACGGCCACTACCAGTGTCAGTGCTTTGCCCACTTCTCCCTCCCGGCATGTAACCCAGTAAGGCGATCTGAGTGTAGGGGGTGGATTTCTGCCCCTTCTTACCTTTAGCTCGTGAGTGTCCGTCATTGTCCCACTCCAGTCCCCGCAGGTGTTGACACTTTCCCAGTGGATGTCGGCAGGTTTAGCCGCGTTATGAATCTTGGCTGTTGCTTTAATCTTTTCGCTGTTTAACCGGCTCGGACATTGCTGTCTGTTACAGAGCCAGGGTGTCTCACACTGATCTCTCGGAGCCTGTCTAGTTGTGATGCCACTGTGCAGCAGAGCAGGTCTGTCTCGCCCCAATCTCTGTCATGCAGCCCGTGAGTCATCGCTCTGGAATGAGAAACCTGAAGCAGGTGCGTATTGAGCGACTGACTCGACGTGTCTGGAATGAGTGCTCATTCCTTAAATGCAGTTTGCCCTTCGGCCGCTCCCCTTCCCACCTTCGCAGCCAGGTGATGACATATTGAAACAGCACTGAGAGTCACTTAATTAACCCCGTGGTATAAATTCATATAAATAACTCAGGGAGAACATCCTGCTCGTCAAGGCCAGGCAATGGACGCCTCTCTCTCGTGGAACAGGGACACGGGGGCTACAGCGGGAGAAAAAGCCCTAGCTTGGGCATTCAGCGAACATCGACGCTCACAGAGGGCAGGACACGTGGTATCTGGAGAGAACATTGTTCACCGATGGACCCAACATAATGAAATATTGTTTTCTTAAATGCCTTGTAACTCACCACACTGGCTGGGAGACGGTTCCCTTCTGCCATCACGGTATTTTTAGAGATACCTCGTGGATCCGGCCGCACCAGACCCACATTTTTGCAGGGCATTGCGTCTGGTGCAATCCATTATGTGGCAAGATGAGTCGTGAATTGCCCCTTCTGTGTGGTAGAACAGGTTACACCATGGAGA